>NC_087189.1:11107200-11192200 GCF_035594125.1 Scylla paramamosain | reverse complement strand
AGACAACTATCCCCTCTTCTTCAATGACACTAAACTGTCTCCCTCTTCTACACTGAACATCCTCGGTCTGTCCTTTACTTATAATCTGAACTGGAAACTTCACATCTCATCTCTAGCTAAAACAGCTTCTATGAAGTTAGGTGTTCTGAGACGTCTCCGCCAGTTTTTCTCACCCCCCCAGCTGCTAACTCTGTACAAGGGCCTTATCCGTCCATGTATGGAGTATGCTTCACATGTCTGGGGGGGTTCCACTCATACTGCTCTTCTAGACAGGGTGGAATCAAAAGCTTTTCGTCTCATCAACTCCTCTCCTCTAACTGACTGTCTTCAGCCTCTCTCTCACCGCCGCAATGTTGCATATCTAGCTGTCTTCTACCGCTATTTTCATGCTAACTGCTCTTCTGATCTTGCTAACTGCATGCCTCCCCTCCTTCCGCGGCCTCGCTGCACGATACTATCTTCTTTCTCTCACCCCTATTCTGTCCACCTCTCTAACGCAAGAGTTAACCAGTATTCTCAATCATTCTTCCCTTTCTCTGGTAAACTCTGGAACTACCTGCCTGCTTCTGTATTTCCACCTTCCTATGACTTGAATTCCTTGAAGAGGGAGGTTTCAAGACACTTATCCACCAATTTTTGACCACTGCATTGACCCTTTTATGGGACTGGCATTTCAGTGGGCATTTTTTTTTTATTAGTTATTTGTTGCCCTTGGCCATTGTCGTTCCTACATAAAAAAAAAAAAAAAATATATATATATATATATATATATATATATATATATATATATATATATATATATATATATATATATATATATATATATATATATATATATATATATATATATATATATATATATATATATATATATATATATATATATATATATATATATATATATATATATATATATATATATATATATATATATATATATATATATATATATATATATATATATATATATATATATATATATATATATATATATATATATATATATATATATATATATATATATATATATATATATATATATATATATATATATATATATATATATATATATATATATATATATATATATATATATATATATATATATTATATATATATATATATATATATATATATATATATATATATATATATATATATATATATATATATATATATATATATATATATATATATATATATATATATATATATATATATATATATATGTATGCATGTATGTCTATATGGACAAACAGAACAACATTACAAAAAAAATTTTCCTTTTGAGTTATTTCACAATGTTCGGTACCAAAATACCAAAATGCATGTAAAGCTCCCTATATGGAGAAAGGAACGAGATTTCCAGTAACATATCTTTTGATTGTTTTGAGCGTGCTAGGCACCAAAACGCTAAAATCCATAGAAAGCACCCTCTATGGGAAAACAAAACATTACCAAAAATGTCTCCATTTATTTATTTTTTTTTCTAGCTCTTTACATACCAATACGGTAAAATGCATGGTAAATACCCTTTATGGAGAAACATAATATTTCCAGAAACTAGTATTATGAGTGTTTGTTAAGTTGTTACGTAGAAAAGCGCCAAAATCAATACAAAGTACCATATATAGGGAAACGAAAAGGCATTGCAAGAAACGTGTATTATGTGTGTTTATGAGCTTCTCAGGTACCAAAATGCTAAAATGCATGAATATAACTCTATTTGGAGAAACAGAAAAAAAAAAAAAAAGAGCATTACCAAAAAATGTGAATTTTGAATGTTTTCACTTTGTTAGGTACAAAACTTCAAAATGCCTGCAAACCTGTTATATGGAGAAACAAAACGACATTACTAGAAACGTGTCTTTTTAGTGTTTTTGAGCGTTTTAGGACCCAAAACAGTAAAAAGCTTTGAAATCAATCTAACATAAGAATCAATTCTTATGTAAGAATATAACACAAAATTACAAAATCCTGTCTTTTTCTTTACATGCTAAAACGCACGCAAAACATCATCTATGGAAAAATATGATAACATTACCAAAACCAAATATTTTGAATGTTTATGAGATTGTTACGTAGAAAAACGCCAAAAAGCATCCAAACTATTCTACATGGGAAAACGAAAAGATATTACGAGAATACTGTTTTATGAGTGTTTATGAGCTTCTTAAGTACCAAAACGGAAAAACTCCTGAATAGCTTTTGATATGGCGAATGAGAACCTCATTACCAAAAATGAGTATTTTGAGCGTATTTCTCTCTGCTAGGTACAAAAACACTAAAATACATGCAAGACATCTTTTATGGGGAAAGGAAACGAAATTTCCAGAAATGCGTCTTTTAAGTGTTTATAAGGTTAATAGGTACCAAAATGATAAAACAAAAACAAAAAAAAAATGGAAGCCATCCTATACGGGATAACAAAATAATATTAACAAGAGCGTCTCCTTTCAATGTTATTGAGCTACTTACGTGCGAAAACGCTGAAATACCTGTAAAAAAAAAAAAAAAAAACTTCAAGGAAAAAGAATATATCTTCACCAAAACATGTACTTTGAGTTTTTCCCCTTTGTTAGGTACCAACAACGCTAAAATGAATGCAAAAAAACTCCTATATGGGGGAATGAAACATGCCTTTTTTAGTGTTTTTGAGGTTGTTAGACACCAAAACGCTGAGGAGCATGGAAATCACACTATATTGGAATATAAAACAACTTTACAAAAACCGTGTTTTTTTTTCTTAGCTTCTTACGTACAAAACGCTAAAACGCATGAAAAACACTCTTTATGGAGAAATTGAACAACATTAGCAAAAACAAGTATTTTGGTATTTAAAACAAATGTTTTCAGCTTGCTACGATAAAATGTAGCAACATGCTTGTAATGTACCTTATAGAAGGAAAAAATAACATTACGAAAATTGTGTATTATGAGCTTCTTAGGTATCAAAACACGAAAACGCATGAATAGACCACTATATGGAGAAACATAAAATCATTACCAAAAACGTGCATTTTTAGTGTATTCCACATCGTAAAAAGTATTTTAAGTGTTTTCAGCTTGTTACGCAGATAAATAGCAACATGCATGCAAAGTATCCTATATAAGGAAAAAAAAGATTCTAAGAAAATAATGTATTATGAGATTATTACTAAAATTGTGTATCATGGGCTTCTCAGGTACCAAAATTCGAAAACGCATGAATAGCCCCCGGCAAATGGAGAAACAGAACATCATTACCAAAATCGTGCATTTTTAGTGTATTTCAGATTGTTAGATGCCAAAACGTACCCTATATGAGGAAAGGGAAACGAGATTTCCAGAAACGTGTCTTTTTAATGTTTATATGAAAACGGTAAAATGCAGGGAAAGGAACTTATATGGAAAAAAAATAAATAAATAAAAATGTATTACCAAAAAAAAGTCTCTTCAGCGTTTCTGAGCTGCTTACGAAACGAATGCAAAACACCTTCTATGGAAAACATTATAAAAAAGAGTGTTTTTTGCTTTTTACGTAACTATACGTTTTTATACGTAACAAGCAAAAAACATTTTTTATAATGTTTCCTGGTTCTCCATAAAATGTGTTTTGCATTCATTTTAGCGTTTTTGCTTATTACGTCTAAAAACGTATAGTTACATAAAAAACAAAAATACTCTTTTTTATAATGTTTTCTTGGTACTTTCCAAGCATTTTGTCGTTTTCTACATAACAAGCAGAAAATACTGAAAATACTTATTTTTAGTAATGTTAGTCTTTCTCCATCAAGTGTTTCGCATGCGGTTTTGTGTTTTGGTTCGTAACAAAACACTGAAAAATAAAACTTTTTTGCTAATGTTTCTTTTTTTCCAATATAGGGTGCTTTCCATGCATTTTTTTTTTTTTTTTTTTTGCGTTTTAGTGGTGAACACTCAGAAGACATGTTTCTGGAGTGTTCTGCATGCATTTTGGCGTTTAGGTACCTAACAATGTGAAATACAAAAAAAATACACGTTTTTGTTAATGTTGTTCTGTTTCTCCATATAGACTGCTATTCATGTGTATTAGCGATTTGGTATATAAGCTAAAAAGAAAAAAAAACTCATAATACACGTCTCTGGTAATGTCCTTTCGTTTCTCCGCGTAGAGTATTCTGCATGCATTTTCTCATTTTTGTATGTAACAAGCTCAAAACACTCACAATTCTTGTTTTTTCATAATATTATTATTTCTGTATAAAGGGTGTTTTGCACTAGTTTTAGTGTTCTGGTACGATAAGAGTTCAAAACACTCAATAGATAAGATTTTTTAATGTTGTTTTCTATTCCTATGTAGGGTGATTTCCATGGTTTTTAGCGTTTGGGTCCTAACACGCTCAAATGCTCCTAAAACACACGTTTCTGGAAGTATCGTTTCTTTTCTCGTTGCTTTTTCTGTTTTTTCTCGTTTCTTTTCTCTTTTTCGGCAAAATGCACGTTTTGCGTATATTTTGGCGTTTTTGAAATACATGTTTTTGACAATATTGTTTCCTTTCTCGATATGGAGTAATGTTAAACCATTCTAACATTTCGGTACCTAGAAGATCAGAAACCCTTATAATGCACGTTGCTTCGTAATGTCTTCTCATTTTCTCATATAAAGTACTTCGCATGAATTTTGGAGTTTTCTGCAAGGCTAAAAAACACTCAAAGTACACGTTCCTTTTGGTAAAGTTATACTATTTCTCTATAAAGTTATTTTTTTCCATGTGTTTCAGTAAAATGGTAGGTATAGAGCTCAAAAACACTGAAAATAGACGTTTTTGGTAATTTTTTTTCTCATTCTAATTCTATTCTATTAATTCTAATAATTATATTCTTTTATAGTTTTTTTGTTTTTTTTATCGTGTATATCACGCTCATAATACGTTTCTGGAAATCACGTTTCCTTTCCAAATACGAGTATAAGGTGTTTAAAAAAAAATTGTTGTTTTGCTATATAACAATGTGAAATACACTCAAAATACACGTCTTTTTTCTTTTTCTTTTTTGTAATATCTTTTTTTTCATATAAAGTGCAATTCATGCGTCTTTACGTTTTGGTACCTAAGAAGCTCAAAAAACTCATAATGCACGTTCCTCGTAGTATCCTTTCGTTCCCCCATACAATGTACTATCCATGCATTTTGGCATCTTTGTAAGAAGCTCAAAAACACAAAATGCTTGTTTTTCGTTATGCTATTTTGTTTCTCCATCAAGTGATTTTCGATTGCTGTTTAGCTTATTTGTACTTAAGAAACTAAAAAAACACTCAAGATATATGTTTTTCGTAATGTGTGCATATATATATATATATATATATATATATATATATATATATATATATATATATATATATATATATATATATATATATATATATATATATATATATATATATATATATATATATATATATATATATATATATATATACATATATATATATATATATATATATATATATATATATATATATATATATATATATATATATATATATATATTATTTTTTTTTCTTTTTTTTTTTTTCCATATATTTTCGCATCGGTTAATTTCCATATTTCTTAGCTTTTTGGTACCTAATACGCTCGTAAAGTCTCAAAAGACCCTATTCTGGAAATGTCTTTTTTTTTCCCATATAGGATACCTTACATGCATTTTTGCTTTTTGGTACCTATCAGTGTGAAACAGTCAAAATGCACTTTTTTTTCTGTTTCACCATATAAAGTACTGTTCATTCGTTTTTTTTTTTTTTACCGTTTTGGTACCTAAGAAGCTCAAAAATACTCATTATACACGTCTCTCGTTATCTCGTTTCTTTCTTATAGGCTACTTTGTATCCATTTTTGGTGTTTTTGAATATAAGAAGCTAAAAAACACTCAAAATACTTGTTTTTTTTTTTTTTTTTGTTATATATATATATATATTTTTTTTTATAAAGATTGTTTTCCATGAGTTTTAAATGTTTTTGTATAGAAGTAACAAAAAATAAATAAAAAGGATCGTTTATGGTAACGTTGTTTTGTTTCCTCAAATAGTGTGCATTCCATGCTATTTAGCATTTTGATCCCTAACATGGATGCTTTGCATGCATTTTGGCGTTTTTCTACGGAAGAATATGATTTTTCCCCATATAGTTTGCTTTGCATGGATTTTTCCGTTATATCACTTAAAAATATGAAACAATCTCAAAACATACGTTCTTGGTAATTTTTTTTCTCCATATAGAGTGCTAATCACACGTTTTAGCGTTTCGGTTCCTAAGAAGCTCAGAAACACTCATAATACGTGTTTCTTGTAATGTTTTCTTCTTTCCCCATTCAAGGTACTTAGTATGTATTTTGGCGTTTTTGCACGTACAAAGCTCAAAAACACTAAATATACTTTTTGGTAATGTAATTTTTTTGTCCATAAAGTGTGTTTTGCATCAGTTTTATCGTTTTGGTAAGTGTACTGGGGGATCAAGGATGGACCCCAAGTTGGAACAGTTGTTTACTGTAGAAAAAGTTTCAACCTGCAACACAGTGATCTTGATCATATAAAAGTAATAAACATAACGATGCTACAAAAAATCCTGTGACAAACACCATAATATTAACACACTGTGCAACACAACCATACCATCACACTATTCAACACAACCTCCCACAAAAAATAGCAGACTGCTGTTATATAACTCAAACACAAGTGCATGATAATTCCATGTGAGATCATATAGATATATTACATAAATACAACGTCACATAAGGAACAAATTTACAATTTTCACCTGGACATCAAGCTAGAGCTAAACAATTTTTTAACCCACACATCCCCCACTATTGCACCTCGTGATACACATACAACAAATTTATATCAACTCACTTCAATCGCCTCACCATCACGAGCCTTGAAACCCCTGTAGCAGAGCACCCTCTCGTTACCATATGTGCTACTGTAACTGCACGCTGCGCCTGCAGTTGTCCGTATATTCAATAAATAATCTGCTTCACAACCAAAGCAAACCCGAAAGGGGCAGAGACAACAATCACTATGTTCACGTATAATATCACCATTATTTCCATGAATTAAACACTAATAGTTTTTCAATCCTTATCACTATACATACCTTCGTACCACGGCTCCATCACCAGGTAACACCCAACCACTCCCGACAACTAGTCACCTCTGAGCGGCATACAGTAATATCCTCCTGTCCTGTCAGCCAGCTGACTGGGCAGGATGGGAAACAAAATGACGCTCCAAATGCGCAACGCAAGAAAAACACAATGAAACGATTCACTTCTTCAAACAAATAATCACATTCTCCAATACAATAATTATCATGCTAATGATACAGCTTCCAAGATATCGTGTCAGTAGTATTATCCATTGAAGGATTAATTTAGACCTTTTTTCTAAAGCGTTGTTTTGCCTCCCATTTTTTTTGCTTTCCTAGGGTATATATATATATATATATATATATATATATATATATATATATATATATATATATATATATATATATATATATATATATATATATATATATATATATATATATATATATATATATATATATATATATATATATATATATATATATATATATATATATATATATATATATATATATATATATATATATATATATATATATATATATATATATATATATATATATATATATATATATATGTCTGTGTGTGTGTGTGTATACGAAAGAAGAAAGAATATAAATTTTGTATATATTTGTTCATTACAACATCTTACAGGGAAAAAAGTCCTTTGAGGATTAACCGAGAATCTTTTCAAAACTATTTTTTTTCTGTATTCCAGTCTTCGTGTGCTTATTTTAGTGTATGCATAGAAAAAAAAAAAGAAGGATAGGAAACCATATACTTTCTATAACAGTGTCATCTTGTTGGTATAAACATTTACTTAGAGATTCAGTTGAAACCTAACAATTGGCTATCATTTTTGCGTTCGTTTTTTTTTTTTCGTATATATCTTTTGTATGTACGAGTATATGAGTGAAGAAAGGAAAGATATACAATTACAAAATACTTTCTATAATAACAGGAATATTCAATTGAGGAATTTTTTAGGCAAAAATATCAGAACTTTACGGTTTAACACAGTCCTCTGATTTTGTGTTTGTGTTGTCGGATGCAGCAGCAGCGGGATCTTTTTCCTTCCTCGCGGCCAGACGACGAGGACTGGCTTTTTGCAGCTCCTCCTGACACACTCACAATTTACCGGTGAGTGACGGGGACGGAGCTGTTTTTGTAGCGCAGTGTACGTCCTTCTATTTGTAGATTTACATTTAAGTGATGCCTGTCATGCTTGCCTATGTTATTCCATGTGCATGTACGAGTAAGGTAAGGCTGCTTGACAAAGTGTCTGGCTCACTGCAGACACTTGCTTTATGCTGTACTGTAATAAACAAGTCATTTCTCAATGTAAAGGAGACAGTGAGTCACAAAGGTACCTCTCAATACGATGTGGTAATGGAAAGTAGAATATAAAATAAATAGATAGTAAATCAGTGAATAAATAAATAAATAAATAAATAAATGGACGAATTAATGCATACCCTAGAGAACATTTCATACCTACTGAGCTTACCAGAGCAAATACACTGATATGCTACAAAAAATGCACACAAGTATATGAAGATGGAAAAAAATGGGGGAAGTCTGTCTTGTGATGTTATTTCTATGGTTACTGCTCTTCTGAATTTGCCATCAGCATGCGTCTCTCCTTCCCCACGCTGGCGCTACACAAGACTTTCACCTTTATTCCGTTCGCTTTCAGTAATCCAGGAGTTAAACAATATCTTCAATCTTTCATCACCATCGTTGGTAAACTCTGGAATTCTTTGCTGTTTCTGTTTTCCCTCTTCCTGTGACTCGTTGTTTTAAAAGTATTGATGCACTTCCAGAAACATATTTAGTTTTATTATTATTGCCTTTTTTTTTCTCTCTCTTTTTTTGTCTGTGTATGTATGGAAGCGGCAACTGTAAAGATATTTTTCTGTTCCTCTGTTTGTCATTCGCCAAGAAGATATGAGAGTGTGAGTAAAAATAGTGGCTATATGCAAATGTAAGAATACCATTTTACACAGACTCTAAATTAAACATGTATTGCATTGTTTACTCCAGTGTTTCAAGTTGAGCGGTCCAATATCTTTTTGCATCTAATTGATTTTTGTGTTCGGCTATTTGAATTTTCATTTCCAAACGCAACTCCTTGTATAAAGGATTGGAGAAAAATAAAGCTTTCCTGAGTCGTAACAGGTGAATGTTAGTAGTAGTAGTAGTAGTAGTAGTAGTAGTAGTAGTAGTAGTAGTAGTAGTAGTAGTATGAGTAGTAATAGTAGTAGTAGTAGTAGTAGTAGTAGTAGTTAGAGCAGGATTATCAGCTGGAGTAACACCAATTCAGTTTTTTTTATCATTTATATTTTCTTACTATTATTCCACACCTTGTCAATCCATGCAAGAAAGAAAAGAAAAGAAAAAAAGCAAACATAAAAAAAAAAAAAAAGTGAGAGGCAAGACCAGCAAGTGAAACACGCCCTGCCTTCTCCATAGACTTGACGTGTTTACTGTCGCGCTTCCTGCCTGATAATTATACAGTCTTACTCTGGAGGTGCTTAATGTGGCGCATTTGTATGAAAGAATTTACTTCTTGCCATGAATATTTCTCACGAATATACGAATATACGAATCTCTCTCTCTCTCTCTCTCTCTCTCTCTCTCTCTCTCTCTCTCTCTCTCTCTCTCTCTCTCTCTCTCTCTCTCTCTCTCTCTCTCTCTCTCTCTCTCTCTCTCTCCTCTCTCTCTCTCTCTCCTCTCTCTCTCTCTCTCTCTCTCTCTCTCTCTCTCTCCACCCTTTCCCTAGCTTCCTTTTTTATTTTCTATTATTATATATATACGTCCAGGGACAAAATATAGAGGAAATGGTTAATACTTTAAATCATCAATTAATTAACTAGCAACACACTTACACTAAACGTGTCTAAAACTTTCTAGATGGTGTCTTGTCTGACAAACGTAAATGAAGTTGATATTAATATAAAGAAAAAAAAATTTATTGAGTAAAGTTAACTGCATAACATTTCTAGGCTTAATAATAGATGATAGATTAACATGAAAACAACACCTACATCAACTCTGTAGTAAATTGTCACAAATAACTGATGTCTTGTACACAATTACAAACAATATAACTGTCCAATGTCTGAAATTAATATATATGTCTACTGTTTATCCACATGTAATATACTGTTCGGCAATTTCAGGGGGAGCTTTTAAAACACTCTTAGAGGGGTTATTTGTTGCGCAGAAAGAAAATAATGAGAGTAATATTTCATAAAAAACGGTACGATCATACTAATCCTCTATTTTGTGAACACAACCTTTTGAAAGTCCCCGATATAATATTCTTGCAAACTTGTATATTTCTTTTCAAATCAATTTACATATATCCCAATAATACATCTTATGAATTACTATCCAATAATGTTAATAACAGTAGAAGGCCAGATGACCTCAAACTTCCTCTCTGTAGGACTGTCCACGCATAGAGAAGTGTGAGTGTGCGCGGCGTCAGGGAGTGGAACAGCCTCCCGCACGAAATTAAATCACTAACCTCTGTCAATTTGTTTAAAAGCAAAGTGAAATGTTTCTTACTTCTAAACTATGAATGCTAACCATAGCAATGTCTGTGAATCATGTGCTGTTATGTGTTGATACACAGACACACATGTCAGGTGTGCACATCTTGTGGACGTGTGTATGTACATCACCAACAATGATATCATTAATAGAAAACCTTGGCTAATATAACATACTCGTATGTTACGGCAAAGTATGTATGTAACCATGCATACTCGTACATTTGTTATGTATGTATGTGAGTATGTGTATGTATGTGCACAGGTTTGTATGTGGCCATGTGTGTGTGTGTGTGTGTGTGTGTGTGTGTGTGTGTGTGTGTGTGTGTGTGTGTGTGTGTGTGTGTGTGTGTGTGTGTGTGTGTGTGTGCGTGTATTGTGTGCCCGCATGTATGCATCATGCTGTACGTATGTATGTTCGCATACAGGTTGCATATGTGTGAGTGTGTGTGTCTGTGCATGTACATATGAATGTGTGTATGTATGCAGTTATATGTTGTGGTATGTATGTTTGTGGGTATCTATGTAAGTGTGTCTACCTGTGTTTGTGTTCGCGAAGTTCACGTATGTGAACATATATGTGGCACAGTATAGCATACTATACACTCCATCACTCATTATTGTGTCATGTGCTGCAAACAACAAAACAAGTAGTCTATTATTACCTCTATCATGTGCAAAATGGCGGCTCAAATAGGAACAAGTCAGGGTGTAAACATTTGCGCTACTTGTGTAATTCTTTATTCAGGTCTGTATAAAAGCTTCGGCTTGATGGACCTGGCCTTACGTATTGAACTGTGTATGAAATGCAGAAATGCATTAATGTTACAAAAGGCAAACAAAATATATCAATCAATCAACCTCTCTCTCTCTCTCTCTCTCTCTCTCTCTCTCTCTCTCTCTCTCTCTCTCTCTCTCTCTCTTTCTCTCTCTCTCTCTCTCTCTCTCTCTCTCTCTCTCTCTCTCTCTCTCTCTCTCTCTCTCTCTCTCTCTCTCAAGCGGTCTGTTCACCACCATCCTACTTTTCGCCACTCAGCCAAAACTGAACCAAGGTACATTTTTAATTTCATGAGAACTAGAATGGGTATTAGAAGCAGTCGATTGTCTGTGGAGGCAAGGCTGAGCCTCCTGGGCGAGTGTGGCGTGGACGCCGTGAGGCTGTCCCGCCCCCGCTCAGGGGGCTGCTGTGGGAGGGGGAGGCGCTCTCTGGCCTCCTTTACCTTCCGGCAAGGGGCCGAGGGGGGGGCGAAGCCCCTCGTGTCGGATCAGGCGGCCAGCCTGAACATGGACAAGCTGGCCGCCTTGGACCAGGAGACACCCATCAGGGTGCAGTGCCTGGCAGGAGGCGAAACAGTCTTCTGCCAGGACTTGCCCCTGAGGGACCTCCTGGCCGGACTGAGGTACACTACGGCGGGGCGTCACGCCGTTTTGTACTTCAGCCTGGCCGGAGGTCAGGGTGTCCACGGGGGGCAGGGGCAGGGCTGCCCCGTGCTCTTTTGCAACAGCAAGAGAGTGGGCAGCCGCCCCAAGCCCCCCCAGGAGGACCAGGCTGTCCGCGTCCCCGAGGCGGGGCAGGAGGCCGGTCCCGCCCCAGAGGCTGGCCAGGTGGTGGCGGCCAGCCCTGGGGACGAGGCCGGCCACGCCCCTGAGGCTGGCCAGGTGGTGGCGGCCAGCCCAGGGCACGAGACCTGCCCCGCCCCAGAGGCTGGCCAGGTGGTGGCGGCCAGCCCGGGGAAGGATGGCCTGGGCCTGTGGGTCTCGGCCCCCAGCCCGGAGGAGGGGCAAAAGGAGGCCAGGAGAGCCACGACCCCCGCGGAGGACGAGGGAGCGGGGCTCGTCCTCCGAGGAGTGGGGAAGGGAGTGGTGACCCCTTCCCCACCACCACAGCGCCAACTCCCCCAGCCAGGGAAGGCTCGCCAGGGGAGGGGCAGGGCTGGAAGCAGGTTGTCCCACGGCCTGTGGGACAACCTGCTCGCCATTGCACAGACCCTGTCCCTCACCCTGGTGGTGTACTCTGCCCTGCTGGAGTACTTCCCTGACTGAGGGGGGCAGCCGGCCCCACAGGGCAGTCGGCTGCCCGGGGAGGGGGGAGGGGGGAGGGGGGAGGGATAGGTTAGGTGGGAGGGGGGAGGGGGGAGGGGGGAGGGGATAGGTTAGGTGGGAGGGGGGAGGGGGGAGGGAAGACAGCCAGGAAGGGGGAGGGAGTGCTGTCTTGGGAGGGGGGAGGGGGAAAAGGGGTAGGTTAGGATAGGTTAAGTTAGGTTAGCTTAGGTTAGGGTAGGTTAGGTTAGGTTAGGTTAGGGTAGGTTAGGTTAGGGTAGGTTAGGTTAGTTTAGTTTAGGTTAGGTTAGGTTAGGTTAGATTAGGTTAGGTTAGGTTAGATTAAGCTATCAGGACAAGTAAATAACAACACTAAATTCTCCGGCAATTGGGAGAGAGAGGCCTGTGTTCTGAAACTCTACGCTCTCTCACCACGACTATTTTCAAAGGCCACAGAGATTATTAGCCGTGCTCATAACACTGCTTCTCCTGTTAATAATGCACAAATCAGGCGTGTGCGGCGGCCATCATGTGAGCAATGCACGTATTTTCGTGTCCACCTGCTGCCTTGGCAGAGACAGAGCGAGAGAGAGAGAGAAATCACGTTTTTTGCATGGCCAGTTTTCCTTTGTTTCTTCTTCGCATATTTTATTATTCGCATATTTATTACCAAATTACTCGAGAATGAGCCTTATTGGAAGCCAAGGGAAAATAAACTGTATGATCGAAGTATGAGAAGATTAATATACGTACTTGAAAATGTACCTTATGGAAAGTATAGGAAAATTAACCGTATGATCCAAGTAGGGGAAAATAAATATAGCTACCCGAAAAACAACCTTATTGAAAGTTATAGGAAAATAAACCGTATGATCGAAGTATTGCAAAATAAACCTTATAGCAAAGGAAGTGGGAGGGAAACGTCTCTCTCTCTCCCTCAATGAGAGAGAGAGAGAGAGAGAGAGAGAGAGAGAGAGAGAGAGAGAGAGAGAGAGAGAGAGAGAGAGAGAGAGAGAGAGAGAGAGAGAGAGAGAGAGAGAGAGAGAGAGAGAGAGAGAGAGAGAGAGAGAGAGAGAGAGAGAGAGAGAGAAAGAGAGAGAGAGAGAGCGCATACCTTGATTTATGCCTCGTTAGTCAGGTGATTTGATGCATCTCTATTCTGTCCACCTCCCTAATGCAGGAGTTAACCGGCATTCTCAATCATTCGTCACTTTCTCTGCTTAACACTGGAACTCACTGCCTATTTCTGTATTTCCTCCTTCCCATGACTTGAATTCTTTCATGAGGGAGGGCTCAAAAACATTTCTGTAATCTGGCTTACCTTTTCGGTCCTCCTTTAGATACTGACAAATCAGTGTAGCCTTTTTATACGTAATTTAATGCCCTTTGCCCGCGCCCTTCTTACACAAACAAAGATAAACAAAAAATGCAGCACACAAGAATCTAGCAGACTAAAAATACTCCCTCCTGACCGCCCACCTCCCCGGATCCTCCGTGAGCACCAGTCAATTATTCCTCGGCTCAGCACTCGCCCTTCATCACAGCCTTGTTAAAACACCTTGCTAACTCTTTGGGGATACCAGGCACACAGACGCAAGACAGGTGCACAAATACACAAACACACAGACAGACAGACAGACAATCATAACACATCATCAGGCAGGAGAGCAAAAATCGTACATAATGACTGTTCTCTCTCTCTCTCTCTCTCTCTCTCTCTCTCTCTCTCTCTCTCTCTCTCTCTCTCTCTCTCTCTCTCTCTCTCTCTATCTATCTATCTATCTATCTATCTATCTATCTATCTATCTACTTATCTGTCTATCTATCTGTCTATCTGTCTACCTTTCTATCTGTACATCTGCCCATCTCTCTGTCCATCTATCCATCCACCTTTCTATCTACCTATTCATCTACCTATCTTTCCCTCTATCCTTCCATCTACCCATCATTCACCCTATCTATCCACCTATCCATCCATCCATCTCTCTATCTGTCTCTCTCACGTCACCAAACACAGTGACCACCAATGCTTCCCCAGCTGCAGTCGTTCACGCCACAGCTGCACCAAGCCTCGCTCATGAAAGTGTCACCACCAGATACCTCTCCTCCAAACACTCCCTGATACCTGCCATTACCTGCGTGACACTTGTGGCTTATCGCAGAGGTAATCATGCGCCGTTCAAGGTAACCAGGTGAGTGAGTGGGCATAAATAAAAGAACAATAATGGGAGGAGGATATAGAAAGGAAAAGAAAAAAAAGCAGTGAAAATAATATATTGTGAATTGCAGCAGAGTGGCGCGTGTCGGGGCTGCCTCGCCCTACACTCTATTACGGTGAGCAGAGGTGTGCTGGTGTGGCTGTGGGAACACACTGTGACGGAGTTCTCGCGGCCCTCTTCATTATGTGCTGTACACCACGCACGATAAAAACTTAATTACATTTCTCCTTACAGTAGAAAAACCAAGCACAGGATAATCGCCGACTCCGATGCACGCCGAACAAAGGTGAATAAAGATGGCAGGCAGCATTCGCGCGTGTCGTGCGGCGTCGAGCAAGTCGGTAAGTGGGTCAAACCAGAGCATGGAAAATAAATACATAGTACAAAATAAAGGCATTTCCATAAGTCGAAGGCAGCCGTGCGGAGGTGAAACACAGTGACCACACTCGTCAAGGTGCTGCGGGGAGGTGGTGGTGCCTCCACCGGGCTCCTCAGAATGCTCATTTCCCCATTTTTCAATCCCTGAATTCAGCATCTCAAAATTCCAGCGACTACAGCAAACTTCGCCCAAGTGTCAAAGTGGCATGCAGGCCAAGCAGGTAAGCAGTGATGAGGGCTGCCCACCTTGCCGCGTCACCTCGTGACTGAAATACACAACACCAGACACTGAAAGTACTTAGTGCTACTTACATTGAACTTCACCTCTTGATGGTGGTGGTGGTGGTGGTGGTGGTGGAGGTGGTGGCGATCGTTACCTGTGACGGTGAAAAAAAAAGAAAGTCAATTAGATGATAAAAAAGAAAGTTAATAAAACAAAATTGCACACTTTGTATCATAGTCATATTTTCTCCTTCAAGACACAACAAGTCGAGGACATGCATCGTTTGTGTACGTCTGATTGTTCTTTCTTACTTTGACTTTCCTTTGTCTCACACTAACACTTTCCTAACAAACTTTTTTTTTCATTTACATCAACAAATAAACAATACGTACAGTAATATGAAGTGCAACAGACATTTTCCGAAGACTTACAAAAAATACACCCAACACTGTATGGTTTACGAAACACATACGAAACACTGTACACATACTTACTGAAACACCGCAAACTTCCTTCGTAGGTTTGACAAATGCAGCAAACATTACACACAGGTAACTAACTGTGACAAACACTAAAAAACACTGTCCACATACTTACTGAAACACCGCAAACTTCCTTCGTAGGTTTGACAAATGCAGCAAACACTCTACACACAGGTAACTAACTGTGACAAACATTCTAGGTACACTTAATGGAATGTGGCAAAATATATCAAAATATCATAGATGGTTATACACTGTTCTATAAAGACAAGGAAAACAGGAGAGGAGGAGGCGTCGCGTTATACGTTAGGGACACATTACAGTGTTGTATTAACAGTAGAATTAAAACTGATAGCAAAACAGAGTCGATATGGGTAGATATTAAGGAAGGATCACAGTCAGTAGTACTGGGAGTAGTGTACAGGCCACCGAACAGTACAAAGGAAATTAACACCTCACTGTGGCAGGAAATAAATAGAACAGGCAGGTACAGTCAGGTATGTGTGCTAGGAAATTTAAATTTTGGGAATATCGACTGAAGCCTGGTAGTGGGTAACAAGGAAGCAGAGGAATTTCTTAAGGTATTTCAGGATAAATTTTTAAAAAATGTAGTCGTAGAACACACAAGGGGGAACAGTATTCCAGATTTAATTCTTACTAAAAGGGAGGAAGCAGTCACGCAGGTAGAGGTTGGAGGACAACTAGGTAACAGTGACCATTAAGAAATTAGGTACAATTTAAAATGGGAGGAAACTTTTAGAAGCAAAAACACTAGTAAAATACCTGACTTTAGGAGAGCAGATTTTGAAGAATCAAAAAGGTACCTCCAAGGAATTGACTGGCAACGGATGCAGGGTGAGGTCAGGTCCGGGACGGAGTTGAGAGAGATAAGGCAAGATAAGAGAGGTGAGGTGAGGCGTGAGGGTGTAGGACAAGAGGAGGGAAGATGTGTCCGGAAGGGGCGGAGGAGAGAGAGCGAGAGAGAGGCGGGGATAGGTGTGAGTATGTTGGAGGGTCAGGTCATGCTGAAATGGGAGAGGTGAGGTCGAGGTGAGTAGATGAGGGAGTGGAGAGGATGGAAGGGGCCGAGATGAGGGAATTAGGTGCAGAAAATGTAGATGAGTTGTATAAATATTTCGTAGATAAACTGCATACAGGTCAGTTAGCAAACATCCCGAATACAGCAATAAGATCACAGAAAATGACCCTAAATGGATGACTGCTAGGTTAAAACATTATATAGGGCGGAAGAGAAGTATATATATAAGAGATTAAGGGCAGGTGAAGAAGTTTTAAGGCCACAATATAATGAATTAGTTAGAACAGTCAGGAGGTTAACGAGGAAAGCTAAGGGCAATTATGAATTAAAGGTAGCCAGCCAGGCGAAGACGGACCCCAAGGAATTTTATCAGGTATACAGGACGAAGAATAAGGATACTGTAGGTCCATTAAAGGCAGCAGATGGGGAGCTGGTTAGTTCTGGGGAGGAGGTTAGCAAAATTGTGAATAAGTATTTTTTAACTGTCTTCACCCAGGAAAACATGCAGGATATGCCAGATAGTGAACAGGTGTTTAGAGCAGATGAGAATGAGAAGCTGACAGATATTTCCATAACTAGGGATATAGTGGAACAGGAGCTAGATAAACTAAAAAGTTCAAGACACCAGGACCACATGAAATATATCCCAGAGTACTTAAGGAATGCAAAGAGGTTATTAGTGAGCCGTTAGTTTCTGTCTTTAGGAAATCACCTGAGTCAGATGAGGTACCAGTAATGTGGAGGCAGGCTAATGTAGTACCAATCTTTAAGAAAGGAGATAAAACTTTAGCGTCTAATTATAGACCTGTCAGCTTAACTTCAGTTTTGGGTAAATTATTGGAGTCAATAATAGCGAGGAACATTAGGGAACATTTAGACAATTAGAATCAGTGCATAACTTGATAAATCAGTCACAGCATGGCTTCACAAAGGGAAAGTCTTGCCTGACAAACTTGTTAAGTTTTTACAGTAGAGTGTACGAGGCAGTAGATAATGGTGATAGTAGATTAGATAATGGTGACAGGTAGATTAATTAGGTCAGAATCGGATGCCATCGCCTTGCAGGCAGATTTCAATAGGATGAAAGAATGGACGGACAGATGGCAAAGGCATTTTAATATCAACAAATGCAAAGTAGGTAGAGGAAACCCACACAATAGATACACATTAAACAACCAAACTCTGGTAGGTACAGGGTACGAGAAAGATTTTGGAGTTATGAATTCCGTCTAGGAAAACAATGCATAAAGGCCAGAAACAGGGCAAATAGGGTACTAGGATTCATTTTTAGGAGTGTTAAAAGTAGAAGGCCGGAAGTAATATTAAAGTTATACTTGGCGCTGGTCAGACCTCATCTAGACTACGCTGTGCAGTTCTGGTCCCCACATTACAGGAAATATATAGGTCTATTAGAATCAGTACAGAGGAGAATGACTAAAAGGATACAAGGGATGAGGAGTATTCCTTACGAGGCGAGATTGAAGTTGTTAAATTTACATTCTTCAGAGAGACGTAGGTTAAGAGGGGACCTGATAGAGGTCTTTAAGTGGTATAAGGGTTATAACAAGGGGGATGTAAGTAAAATTCTTAGAATCAGCAACCAGGATAGAACAAGAAATAGCGGGTTCAAGCTTGAAAGATTTAGGTTTAGGAAAGAGATAGCAAGAAATTGGTTCTCAAATAGAGTGGTAGATGAGTGGACCGGACTCAGTAATAATGTTGTTAGTGCTAGGACATTAGGGAGCTTTAAGAGAAAATTAGACGGGTTTATGGATTGGGATGATAGGTGGAAATAGGTAGGTATATTTCATACAGGGACTGCCACGTGTAAGCCTGGTCGCTTCTTGCAGCTTCCCTTATTTCTTATGTTCTTATGTTCTAATATCCATGCACTTGATAGAATAAGGCAAACATTTTCCGTAGACCTAATGAAAAGTGACGAATAATATCTGTAGATTTAAGAGAATGTGGCCAATGTCAAGTGTACACTTGATGAAATGCTGCAAACACTCTCCGTGGACTTAACAAACTCCGGCTAAAAGTCTCGGTACAGTCAATGACAGAGGGCAGATATTCTCTCTAGCTTTTAAGAAATACGGCAAATGTTTTCTATACACTTCATTTTCATAAACTTAATGTTCAGTGCCTCAAAAACTCAATTCCTCCATCTATCAACTCAACACAACCTTCCAGACAACTATCCCCTCTTCTTCAATGACACTCAACTGTCTCCCTCTTCTACACTGAACATCCTCGGTCTGCCCTTTACTTATGATCTGAACTGGAAACTTCACATCTCATCTCAAGCTAAAAACGCTTCTATTAATGTGTTTAGACACTTTAACAGAAACATAAGTATAAAAGATTTATCATTCTTTTCCTTTTCCCTCTTTCGGTGGAAGAAGACAACAATAAAAACCCAAATAAAACCTCGCATTAATTCAATTTTGGCCAGCTACTCCAAGCAAAAGGAAAAAATGACTTCTCATATATAGTGAAACTTTATATATATATATATATATATATATATATATATATATATATATATATATATATATATATATATATATATATATATATATATATATATATATATATATATATATATATATATATATATTCAGACGTGGGCATGATCATGATCACTAATCAAAAAATCATAATCGTTGGCTGTGATTACGTAATCATAATCAAATCATAATCATATTTTTCTTGATAATAATCATTGACTAAAATTTGATTATTTTGATTATTTTTTTTTGTAATTTCCATAAAGCACTTCGCTTTCAAATCCAAGTATGTTAGGAAAGCTTAGCACCATCTCATGTTTTACTTGCTTGTCTCTCATGATGTACGAGTATCAGCCAAATGCACACAAAGCCTATACGTGTTTCAGCAGACTTCAAATGCACTACTGGTAAAAATGATTCCCGCCAGGCTGGTGTGGGAGTGCACAGCCACACGGTTAATTATGAAACATGTTGTCTGTTGTCTGTCAGTGTGTGTGTGTGTGTGTGTGTGTGTGTGTGTGTGTGTGTGTGTGTGTTGTTGTTGTTGTTGTACTGTATCACCCAACACATTTGTACATGCATATGCTGCTGGCTATGTACTGTAAGGCAAACAACACGTTTGTACATGCACACGCTGCTGGCTTATTTAAGGCAGACAGCTGGTAGACTCATCACTCCACTCCACTCCTCAACAAGTACATCTCTAGATCATCATGGGGAAACCAATGCTGGACCAGTATTGAAAAAGTCTTAACGAGGCAGAAATCAAAGTTTGTGCTCTCTAGAAAGACTGTGAGACAGACAGAGATGTTTCGCTCGTAACATTGCATATATAACAGCTAACTGGCAGCTCAAGACGCACGGGACGTAAACCACCGAAGATAGTCGGAATGCTTAATGAAATGATATAATTAAGAATATTTACAAATAAAGCATTTCAATATGTAACAGGAACAAAATTACAAATAAATCTTGCTGCATCTTAATTTATCTGTACAGTAAGACATACAAATAAAAGATATATTTGAATCCTGACGTGAGCAGCAACATGCTAGACCAAACTGTTATCTGTACTCCTCAACAACCAAACTCCCCCAACGTGCCACTCATTTTGAATAGTGAAACAGAAAAGCAGTAGCAAAAACAACCAACAGTCATTGACATTGTCCTAGTGTGCCGCCACCATTATCTGTTAACCAGACCGTTGCTTCATAATGAAAAGTATTTTTCTTTCTTAATGCAATGCCATATATATGTGTGTGTATATTACACCAAAAAATTAAAATACAAATAGCAAGAAAACTCACTCCCACTCTCCCTTCAGGCTTCACGATAAATTTTCATATATATATATATATATATATATATATATATATATATATATATATATATATATATATATATATATATATATATATATATATATATATATATATATATATATATATATATAATTACCGCAATGTATTGAGTTGTTTGAACTCTGAGAAAGCTCATCCAGATGTCAAGGTGGATAGCAACGTGGAGGCAGTAACAACAGCAGCTGGTGGAGCCCTTGTTCAAATAACTGACTTTGGGATATCTATTACAAGGAAAAAATGGTGATCGCCGCCAAAAGGAAATGGACAAGTTACTCCTTCGCTTCATTGCCGGCTCTCTCCAACCTCTTTCAAGGGTTGAGGATGCTAACTTTCAAGCTCTTCTTAACAAGGCCCAGCCCAGCTACAGCAGCCCAAGCCGCAAGGAGCTCAGCAGCAAGCTTCTTCCTTCGCAAACCCAACAACTACAGGAACATCTCAATAAGAAGTTTTCTTCTGTTGGTTACGTCTGTGTTACAGTTGGCCTTTGGACAAACAGACAGATGCGGTCGTACATTGGGATCTGTCACAACTATCACAGACACACAAGTCAAAGATAATTACTACTCTCAAAAGCTCCATCAAGAAAACAACACTGAAGATCTATGAAGACAAAGCGATGTTTCAGCTGGCTTCACTCCTAGACCCACGCTTCAAGATGGACTGGTGCCCACCACAACAAGTCATGTTCATCACATCCGTACTGAAGTCTAAAGTACATGAAATTATGTCCACTGCCACTGAAGAAAAGGGTTCCCTTCAGGAAAATAAGGAGGCCCCTACAAAGAAGTGCAGGCTGTTCAGATTCATGACACCATCAGCATCAACGAGTTCTTCCCTCTGTACATTAACATCAACTTTATCACAAGTACAATCCTACCTGAGTCAGCCAACAACAGAGGATGACAGTGACCCCTTTCTCTTCTGGGAACAGAATCAGTCACCATTACCTCAACTAGCTATACTGGCTCTCCGATATCTGTGTATCCCACCATCATCAGCTCCAGTTGAGACACTTTTCTCTCTTGCTGGGAAAGTCTTTCGTCCTGAACGATGCACAATGACCGATGTTCGCTTTGAGGAGTTGATGTTTATCAAGTGTAACCAACACTTACTAAATTACACATTACATGACAAATAATTTAGCCTATAAGAAATCATGTGTATAACAAGATCTATATTTTTCAAAGAGAAATACTTTGTTTTCATTATTGCTGTGAAAGCCTGTGATCATGATTTGAAATAAATTCATAGAAGTAATGTATTATGTACTGTAAAGCAAAGACAAATAAAACCTCTTGCACACTATGTATGTTTTTAATACCATCAGTTAGTAAGTGATTCAAACGGTTATGTTACTGTGCTCAAATATGGAACAGTGCACCTAATACATGTAGTTTGCTACCTGCTTAGGCATTGTACTTAATCATTGCTAATCATTATCTTTTTATAAATAATCACAGCGAGATGTGATTGCAATCATAATCTAATACAAATCATGCACAAAAAGACAAAAAAAAAAATAATCGTAATTAAAAATTACAAAAGTAAACTAATCATCATTTAATCACAATCAAAATAGTATTCCACACCATAATCAAAATCAAATCATAATCATTTTTTTAAATCATGCCCATGTCTGGCAGGTGTGGGATGAGCTTCCTCACTGAATATTAGTAGTGAGGTTTGTGTAGGATGTGATTTATCATTGAGTATTAAATATGTGAAGTGATTTGAATCGAAGTGTAATGTGAAGTGTTCCAGATATTTAATGGAATCAATTTGAGGGGAGATGAAACAATTCTCGTACTTTTTCGTTGTTGTTGGAAGTCGTCTATGGTCGTCTGAGTGTAAATATATATCAATAATACAAATTAAGTAAAAATTATGAAAACTTAAACGCGTTCCCTTGAACCCACAAAAGCCAGTCTTAGAACGCCAGCAAGATCGTGCAGCATAGCAACGTGGCACTGGTGGCATTGGTGAGATTTATATTGTAAAGAATAATGTTGCAAAGATGATAGTGCATAGATTGACATTGCAAAGACAGATAATATCAGACTGATATTGCAGAATTTAGGATATTGCAAGAATAGGATGTGACAAATGTGACATAAGAGCTGTAATGATTTGTTGCAATTGATGTTGTAATTACTTGTTGTTGAGTTGCCTGCGAAATTTGGTGTTATACTTAAACAATTTGTGAAAATTTTGAGTACTAAAGAAAATTTATGATAAAAGCAGTAAAGTTATTCATTCTGCGTCTGTGTTGCTCGCAAGTTGTCATCATACAAGCTCTCACCCCCATACTTTTTGTGGCTACCTTACTTGCCCCGATTAAAAACCATCTTGAAATATGTTCGGTGAGTTATATTGCTTGTGTGAGAAGGGAATTATGACCTCTTGTAATGGTCATCAGTTACTTGATTCACCAGCGGCACACAAACAAATAGAGGGAGAAACACACAGGGAAACACACATATCAAGACAATAAAAATGTGCAGCATCTCATAGGTGTTGTCATCATAATCGGTATAAGAA
Source organism: Scylla paramamosain (assembly GCF_035594125.1). Lineage (NCBI taxonomy): Eukaryota > Metazoa > Arthropoda > Malacostraca > Decapoda > Portunidae > Scylla > Scylla paramamosain. Next base: position 11,168,746 of record NC_087189.1, on the reverse strand, counting down.
TGGCAATATTGTTGACTTCTAGACGGTAGTGATATATTAGTAGCTACTCGTAGGTTGACCCACGGCAGGGAACACAGGGGCTACAGAGTTGTAAAGGAGAAGATGGTAAGGATAAGATTTCATTATAAAACACCTAATCCTACAAATGGCAGATTCTGTTTGATGCCGAAAAATTAGTTGTTGAGAAACGTAAAGGAGAGGACTTACTAAGCAGAAATTTACAGAGAGAAGCAAGTGCGAGAAGACGATAAAATTAATGAAGGAAACATACGAGCCGAAAAATTTATATATAAGTAGTAGCTTTGATACAGAAGCGAGTGACTGAAATAAGGTTGAAAATTTCTGAAGGGTGGTACAAACTTGTATCATCATGAATAAAAAACTATAAAAAAAAAAAATAAATAAATAAAAAAAAACAAGAAACGAGTTGTCCTCACAGCTGATGTGAGTACTTGATTTATAGAAAATGATGATATATGAAAATTGACATTGCTTGATATTTAGAAAATTGATAGTGGCAATGGTTAGTGATAAATGTAATGCAAGAAATATGTGAATTATATTGTTTAATAAGAGTCATGTTGAAACCCGAGATAAACGCGGAAGCGTATGTGTGATGTCCAAGCCTAAATAAGCCATAAATAGACTGGGTTGATAAGGCAACTGGAAATAAAAGCAAATGCTTGGAGTGAAGGCAAAAGAAATTTTTCAGTCTAGCATTAAGAAAACGCTCAGCCACGTAGTAAGACATATAAAGGGGAGAAATAGGAAAGTATAGGAAAATGAAACATATGATCAAAGTATGAGAAAATAAATATAGTCACTCAAAAATTAACCTTATTCAAAGTTACAGGAAAATTAACTGTGTATGCACGTGTATGAGATGTAGGAGACGGGAATAGACAGAAGAAACAAGAGACAGAGAAACAAGGTAGACAGAGCTGTCAAGCCAGAGAGGGTCAAGATGGGCTAGCCGCCTGTCACAGTACCAGTAAGTAGCGCCAGACAGTTGTAATGCAGTCAGAGTAAAATGTTGGTGTTATTCATTGACAGAGAGGGATTGGGTACGTGTAGGATGTGTTCGTCATTGAATATTAGTTGCAATGTTTGTGTAGGATGTGATTTATCATTGAGTATTGAATATGTGAAGTGATTTGAATCAGTGAAGTGTTCCAGATATTTGATGGAATTTATTTGAAGAGATATGAAACAATTTTCGTTGTTTTTCGTTGTTGTCGGAAGTCGTTGTTGTCGGAAATTAAGTAAAAATTACAAAAAATCCAAAGCGTTCCTTTGAACCCACAAAAGTCATTCTTATAGATTAGGGACGCAACAAGGTCGTGCAAAGTAGAAGCACGACAATGAAGACAAGAGCAAAAAAGTTCTCTGTGTCAGTATCAGGAAAAAATGGTAAAATTTTGCTATTTTGGGGCAAAAAATTATTCTAAAAGCCACGAAAAAAAAATTGACATGAATAATGGACATTTTCTGTTGTTTTCCAATGAAAAGAGTTGGAAAATAAAACTTGCTTGTCAAAGACGAAAATCGTGTTACATAGTGAATCAGTATCGTCTACATCGTGTTACCTAACAGTTTTTCTTACTTGTTTGTTTTATTTATGTTTCTCTCTGTCATATATATATATACGAGGTGTGTCATTAAAGTTCCAGGACTGGTGCCACACAAGTTTTATTTCACATCCAGGCTACAAACTATAGGTTATCTCCTTCGAAGTAATCCCCCTGGCACCGCATGCACTTGTCCATCCTTCTCTGCCAGGCTTGCATGCACTGCTGGAAGGATTCTTGCGGGATGCTCCTCAGCTCCGTCGTCACGGCCTTTTTGATGTCGTCCGCATCATCAAAACGGGTCCCCTTCATGACCTCCTTGAGCTTGGGGAAGAGGAAGAAGTCGCACGGAGCGAGGTCAGGTGAGTAGGGCGGTTGCTCCAGCACGGCGATGTTCTTCTTGGCCAAGAACTCTCTGATGCTCAGGGCATTGTTAGCAGGCGCATTGTCGTGGTGAAGCAGCCACGAGTTGCCCTGCCACAACTCCCGCCTCTTCTCGCGCACTGCACGAAGCAGACGCCGCAGTACTTCTTTGTACACATGTTGGTTGACTGTCTGGCCCTGTGGCAAGAACTCGCAGTGGACGATGCCCCTCACATCGAAGAAAGCGATCAACATGACCTTGAAGCTGGACCTGGACTGCCTTGCTTTCTTCGGCCGTGGCGACGCCGGACTCTTCCATTGAAGGCTCTGGCGTTTGGTCTCCGGGTCGTACTCAAATACCCAGGACTCATCGCCGGTGATGACTCTCCTGAGCAAGTCTGGTTCATATATATATATATATATATATATATATATATATATATATATATATATATATATATATATATATATATATATATATATATATATATATATATATATATATATATATATATATATATATATATATATATACGAGTATATATATATATATATATTTTGGCATGCATAATTCTTAGCTACTGATGGGTTTCCCTTCACTTATTTATTTCATCAGTGAGCTCTGTGTGTGTGTGTGTGTGTGTGTGTGTGTGTGTGTGTGTGTGTGTTGTCACACACGTGACTACTCTACCACGGAACCAGGTGCCTGCCTCTCAACCCGTGGCGCTGCCACGTGTATAGCTTGAGGCATACTGGATACGTGACCTCTAGCAGGCTACCAAGCCGATAACGAGGGGTGGAGTTCCATCGAGCTTCAGTCTCCTCCAAGGGTCGCTACAGCTCTGAGGTCGCCTTGGCATACGCTGGGAGCCTCATATACACTCGAGAGTGGTGGTAAGAGTTACACCAGTGTTACACACCCACACACACACACACACACATAAACACACACACACACACACACAAACACATTTATATTTATTTTCTATTATGTATATGTAAAGGTGTTTATTTTTTGTAATTTGTATATATATGCATTTACTAACTTGGCTTAAGTTATTAACTGAACCAGTCATTTAAGTTATTCAGTCCAGTTCAGATTGCCACTCCTTGTTACTTACTTTTACTTACTTAAATAATCTTCAATTTTGTATTGTTACTTAATTTAAGGGTTAACTTTAAGATATTAAATAGCAGTTAAAATGTCTCCTTTTCTCTTTTCTTTTAACCCTTCCATTGTTAGTGTGAGCAACACCCCTTCATGGTCCATCCCCTAGAGTTCAGTGTATGCTCACACGTAACAATTGGGGGCCTGTCCGGGATCTTACACATGTTTACACATACATATAACTACACTAGTTCCTTTCCTGCTCTCGAGTGTATATGAAGTTGTGCTTATTTCTTTGTTGGTGAATTTTTGCGTTTTTCCGCTTTAAAAGTACGCGAGGTACCGGCGTCTAGTCATAAAAGCGTTAAAAACCTAACAATTGATTTCCTCAGTGTTGCTTTAGTGTCGGTTCGATTCCCCTAGTAGTGACCTTCACCCCGAACTCCGAGACTCCTTAAAACTTGGGAACTTGCGTTCCACTTTTTGCTTGAAAGCAGCGAATACGGCAAGCCAATACAAGTGCTTAAGTGTTAGTTCTATGGTAGTCATTTTGGGGCAGTGATTATCGCTACACTTCTTCGATTCGTTGCCTCTTCAGAAGCACAGTTAAGGCGTTGCTAACCTTGACTCAACTAGACTCAAAAACGAGTCTCTGTCGATGCACGCGGGTCAACTCATTTCCCCCCTCCAACTCGTGGTTTCGAACCTGTCGTTCACGCGGGTCCTTCCGACTCGTGGTGGCGAACCTAGGTCTTGGATCAGGTTTCAGTGTAGGGCTCAGACACACTTGATTTGGTTCAATTGACCTCACGCTCATTAATCATGTCGCATGAGTTAAACTTGGACGCATTTTGCAGTAGTCCTTCTGTGGCGGAGCTACAGTTAAACTTGGACGCATTTTGCAGTAATCCTTCTGTGGCTGAGCTACAAACTGCCAAAGTGACAAAGAATGATTTATAGTACATAGCCCGACAGTTTGATCTCTCATATCCGTCTGACATTCGGAAGGAAGAACTCCGAACTCAAATCCTAGTTCACCTTGGAGGTGAAGCCACTAGTGCTGCTTCACAGCACGACGCCAGTTTAATGCTCGAATTCGAAAAGCTGAAACTAGAGGCAGCAAGAGAAAGAGAGAGGGAAGAGAGAGAACTAAGGCGAGAAGAACTAGCTTTTCAAAAAGAAAAAGCGGAAAGAGATCTGGCATATGTAAAAGAAAAGGAGGAAAAAGAAAGAGAGGAGAGAGAAAAAGAAAGAATCCACGAGACCCAACTCGCACAATTAAAATCTCGATCAACCACCACAGTTGACCTCAAACAAAAGTTAACTAAATATCTCTCACTACTCCCTCAGTTCTCTGACAAAGACCCCGAAACTTTCTTTGGACAGTTCGAGGACACAGCAGTACATTTTGAACTGCCCCGAGAAGACTGGCCTTGGCTTCTTAAACCCAAACTCAGCCAAAAGGCTTTAACTATTTTGAACGGCCTCGAAAACAACACGGATTAGGACTGTGTCAAACAGGGCATCCTAGCGGCGTACTCCATTACCACAGAAGGATACCGTCAGTCTTTTCGAAAAATGTTCAAAACTCCGCAACAAACCTATCTAGAGTTTGCCTCAGAGAAACTGAAGGCTCTCAAGCGTTGGCTTAAGTCAGCCGCGATAACCACGTACGACGAATTAGTAAATCTCTTAGCCTTAGAAGAGTTCATGCGTAAGCTCCCTTACTCAGTAATGTTACACATCACCAACAAAGAAGAAACAGATCTTCTCAAAGCCGCTCAGTTAGCGGACCTTTTCTCCCTGGTGAATCGCAAGGCAACCTCAGACAAGCTGACTGAGACTCCTAGTGGTAAGATAAACTCAGGTAACTCAGGGGTTGGTAAAATGACCGGCAGTAGTACTCGACCACCTCTATTTTGTGCTTTTTGTAAACAGCCGGGGCACCTCATAAAGAACTGTCCTAATCCCAAGTGCAAGGTAGCTCAAACATATCCTGCCAAGCCAGTTGCTTCCATACAAGCTCTTCCCTCCTTCCCTGTACCTAAAGACTTATTTGAGCCTTTCAGGTCTGTAGGCACCATCAGCATTGATAACAAGGATCACCCAGTTAAGATTGTCAGAGACACCTGTTCAGCTCAGTCCCTAGTGCTGAAGTCAGCAGTCCCTGGTATTGAACAGTGTTACACAGGTGAAAAGGTATATTTAAAAGACTTCCATGACCCCTTCCCCATTGCATTAGCTAAAGTACATCTTGATAGCCCACTAGTAAGAGGTGAAGTGATAATAGGAGTTAGTGAAGAACCAGCCTTACCCATCCCTAATGTTCAACTACTCCTCGCTAATGACCTAGCTGGCAGTAAGGTGACTCCCCCTTTGGTAATTAGTGACACAATGCTGATGGATAACCCCACTGTACAGTTAGAAGAGCAACAACCAGGCTTATTCCCTGTTTGTGCCACTACTCGTGCACAAGCAAGGAAATCTGATCAGTCTTTCTCACTTCCAAAGAAGAGCCCATCCCCACTTGAACTCAATCAAATATTTTCTGAAAAACTTCTCAATGAGGCTCAACAGGAAGACACTACTTTGACTCAATTTCATGACAAGGTTATCCCTCCAGATCAAATTACTCATTACCCTGCCTTTTACAAACAGGATGGAGTTCTCATGAGAGTGTTCCGGCCCTCTAAGGTCCCAGATGATGCTGCTTGGGCAGAAGCCCACCAGGTGGTTGTGCCTACCATACTCAGACATTCCATACTAGAGATCGCTCATGAAAGTTTTGCTGGTCACTTGGGCATCAAGAAGACATGTGAGAAGATCCTCGCTGACTTTTACTGGCCAGGATTAAGGGAGGATGTGAAGAATTACATCAGTACTTGTCATCTCTGCCAGATAGCGGGTAAACCTAACGTAACTATCCCTCCAACCTATTGCTGTTCCCTCGGAACCATTTCATAAAATAATAATTGACATTGTGGGGCCTCTTCCAAAAACCAAGAAAGGTAATGAATATATCCTAACAATTCTTGACCCAACAACTAGGTATCCCGAAGCCTTTCCGATACGTAAAATCAACACCAACACTATTGTGTCCAAGCTAAACCACTTCTTTACTACCTTCGGGATTCCTCAAACCATTCAGAGTGACCGAGGAACTAATTTCACTAGCGTTCTCTTCACAGAGGTGTTAAAAGAGCTTGGTATCGCACAAACCTTGTCTTCTGCCTATCACCCGCAGTCACAGGGCGCTCTAGAAAGATTTCATCAGACACTGAAAGGACTTCTACGCAAATTCTGTCACGAGCAGGAGAGCGAATGGGATGACGCACTCCCCTACATGCTTTTTGCCATCAGGGAAGCCCCTAACGAGAGTACAGGAGTTTCCCCATTCGAGCTCCTGTTCGGTAGGAAAGTGCGGGGACCATTAAGGATTATTAAAGACAAATTGTTAGATTCCACTACCCACAAACTTGTCTCTGTAACTAAATACTTGAACAACCTTAAAGCCACACTCACTAAAGTTCGCACCTTTGCTGATAACAACTTACACAAATCTCAAAACACCATGAAGAAACACTTTGATCAGAAGGCCAGAGTTAAAGTATTTGATAGAGGTGATCAAGTCCTTGCATTCATACCCACACCTAAACACCCATTACAAGTAAAGTATCATGGTCCCTATGAGGTAGTGGAAAAGGTAGGAGATAACAACTACATCATAAACACTCCAGACCGCCGAAAGGCAACACAGTTAATACACGTTAATCTCCTAAAAATGTATAAATGTAGAACCCCTGTGACTGGCGCCCAACCAACCCCTAGAGTAGCTTCCTGTGGTATCATTGAACCCCAGGAGGCTGACTCAGAGTTAAAACCTGCCTCTGTGTGTTCATTGATGTATGATAAATGTATTACCACTGAGATTGACACAAACACCATACATCCCAAGGACACGCAAAACAACACCTACATTATCCAACACTTAGATGATCAGCTCCGTCATCTTTCATCCTCTCGAGCACTGGATACCTCAAGATTGATCTCTCAGTATGACGTGTTCGGTGACCATCCTAAAATCTGTAATGTCCTCCGCCATGATGTGAAGGTGCTTCCAGGGACCTTCCCTATCAAGCAGTCTCCCTACAGAGTCAACCCCCGGAAACGAGAACAGATGCAGAAGGAGGTCCAGTACTTACTAGAGCAGGGCTTGGCTATACCCAGCAGCTCCCCATGGGCATCACCCTGCCTCCTAGTACCCAAGGAGGACGGACAACTGCGATTCTGCGCGGATTACCGACGGGTCAACGCCGTCACCATTCCTGACGCCTATCCTCTGCCTCGGGTAGACGACCTGATAGATGAAGTAGGTCAAGCCAAATTTGTTACTAAGCTGGACCTATTAAAAGGGTATTATCAAATAGCCCTTACTGAAAGAGCTCAGATAGTCTCTGCCTTCATCACCCCTTTTGGACTTTTCCAGTATGTAGTAGCCCCATTTGGCATGAGGAATTGCCCCGCTACTTTCCAGAGGGCAATGAACAAGATAATGCAGGGATTAAAAGGAGTGCTGGTTTACTTAGATGATATTCTTATTTTTTCACATGACTGGGATGACCACCTGTACCAGATCCAGAATGTGCTCAGCCGTCTGCAGGAAGCGAACCTCACCGTGAAGCTGGCGAAGTCTACGTTCGGAGCTGCCACCGTCTCCTACCTAGGACATCAGACTGGACAAGGCTCCGTCCGGCCCAAGACCGCTAACGTCGACGCAGTACTGAAGTACCCAACTCCCACTACTCGACGCGAGCTCCGCCGCCTCCTGGGCATGGCGGGGTTCTACCGGCGTTTCTGTCCAAACTTCGCAGACGCAGCTGGGCCACTTACTAGACTAACTAGTGGGAATGTGGCGTACGAATGGACCCCTGCCTGCCAACATGCCTTCAATCAACTTAAGAACTTGCTTGCTCGGGAACCGGTTTTGCGTGCGGCCGACTTCAGTAAACCCTTCATCATACATACTGACGCCAGTGATCACGCTTCGGGTGCCGCCCTCCTGCAAGAATCTGACAGAATCTTTCACCCAGTCGCCTACCACTCCGAGAAGTTCAACATCCATCAGAAGAATTACAGCACTATCGAGAAAGAACTTTTAGCCATTATCTCTGCCATCAAGAAGTTTGAGTACTATCTTCAGTCCAACACCCAGCCACTCCAAATCTACACTGACCACAACCCTTTGACTTTTCTCAACAGGAACCGCTTCACTAACCAACGTCTGCTACGGTGGTCTCTACAGCTCCAGCCTTACCACATTGAAATGCACCATATTAAGGGACTGGACAACTGCCTTGCTGACACTTTGTCTCGCCTTCCCACTACGCCTCGCATCACTACCCGTCGCGACCCTGAGGACCCTAGGATCCTGTTGCCGGGGATGCAGTCGTGCCTTGTGAACCGGTCGATGGAGGCAGCCGAGGGCCGAGCACTGCCAGAAGAACCATCTACCGGGCCCCAGACTACACACGTTCTGGTGGAATCCACCTTCACGGGACAGGAACCACCTCACTTCTCTAATGACGCAGAGTCATTCCTTCTGCGTCATCCTAAGAAGGGGGGAATGTCACACACGTGACTACTCTACCACGGAACCAGGTGCCTGCCTCTCAACCCGTGGCGCTGCCACGTGTATAGCTTGAGGCATACTGGATACGTGACCTCTAGCAGGCTACCAAGCCGATAACGAGGGGTGGAGTTCCATCGAGCTTCAGTCTCCTCCAAGTGTCGCTACAGCTCTGAGGTCGCCTTGGCATACGCTGGGAGCCTCATATACACTCGAGAGTGGTGGTAAGAGTTACACCAGTGTTACACACCCACACACACACACACGTAAACACACACACACACACACAAACACATTTATATTTATTTTCTATTATGTATATGTAAAGGTGTTTATTTTTGTAATTTGTATCTATATGCATTTACTAACTTGGCTTAAGTTATTAACTGAACCAGTCTTTTAAGTTATTCAGTCCAGTTCAGATTGCCACTCCTTGTTACTTACTTTTACTTACTTAAATAATCTTCAATTTTGTATTGTTACTTAATTTAAGGGTTAACTTTAAGATATTAAATAGCAGTTAAAATGTCTCCTTTTCTCTTTTCTTTTAACCCTTCCATTGTTAGTGTGAGCAACACCCCTTCATGGTCCATCCCCTAGAGTTCAGTGTATGCTCACACATAACAGTGTGTGTGTGTGTGTGTGTGTGTGTGTGTGTGTGTGTGTGTGTGTTCTGGGTCAAGCGTTTCTAGAGTGTATGGAGGAGGAGGAGGAGGAATACAAAGGAAAAGCCAAACAGCAACAGACCTTTTAGTCCTTGCAAGGCTGTTTGGTAACTACTTCTAACTAGCTACAGGGAAGAGAGACAGGACAACATAGCAGAAGGTTCCTCCCCACCCACCACTCCCTCCAGCTTGTGCTGGCATGGAAATAGTTGGGAAAAAGTACCATGCAGTATGGAAAAACTGACATGGAATTTTCATAGGAAAGAATGAAAGGAAGTTTTACTATTTAACCTACGGTGAACTCTATACGTCTATCTGAAAGTAAATACAATTTATTATAAAATTTGTCTGTAAAATAAGAGTTTATTAGTTAATTTAGTAATTACTCGGACAAGAAGAGAGCTTGTTGGGGATTTGCTTTCAGATATTTGTCTATTTTATTTATTTTAATGATTCAATAGAACTGCTGTTTACAATTTCTGCAGAAAATTTATTCCATATACTTACTATACAATTAAAGAAAAAATGTTTGGCCTTGTGGAATTTAAAACGTTTTGGTATAATCTTGAATCCATTATTTCTTGCTAGGTTAGAATGATCAATAGTAAAATATTTATTTGCATCAATGTTACTATATCCTTTAAGGATTCTGAATATTTCAATTAGGTCTCCTCTTATCCTGCGCTTTGTTAAACTAAATAGTTTTAGTTCTTCCAGTCGTTCCTCATACGCCTTATTACGCAACCTTGGAATCATCTTTGTGACTCTGCGCTGTATCTTCTCTAGTTTTTGAATGTCATTTTTTGTAATATGGTGACCAAAACTGTACACAGTATTCTATATGAGGACGCACCAGTGAGTTATATAAGGCAAGTATAAACTTTTCTGATTTAAATTCAAAGGTTCTTCCAATGAATCCTACTAATTTATTAGCCGTCTTTACTGTTTTTATGCAGTATTGACTCGGCTTTAGGTCGTTTGACACAACGATACCAAGATCTTTTTCTTTATCAGGGCTTGACAGTTGCATGTTATTCATTACATGAATAGGAAGAGAGGGAGAAGAGGAGGAGAAGGATGAGTAGGAGGAGAAGGAGGAGGAGAAGGAGGAGGAGGAAGAGGAGGAGGAGGAGGAGGAAGAGGAAGAGGAGGAGGAGGAGGAGGAGGAGTAAGAACTAGGAGTGAGGACGAGGAGTGAAGAAAATGAAGAAAAGAGGGAGCAGAAGGACAACAAGAACAAAGCAAAAAACAAGAGGCGACACACACACACACACACACACACACACACACACACACACACACACACACACACACGCAAAACAAAAACAAAAAAAAATTAATTAATTAATTATTTAATGAAAAAATAAAAATTTTGTGGATATCTATCAACGAGAGAGAGAGAGAGAGAGAGAGAGAGAGAGAGAGAGAGAGAGAGAGAGAGAGAGAGAGAGAGAGAGAGAGAGAGAGAGAGAGAGAGAGAGAGAGAGAGAGAAAGAAAGAAAGAAAGAAAGAAAGAAAGAAAGAAAGAAAGAAAGAAAGAAAGAAAGAAAGAGAGAGAGAGAGAGAGAGAGAGAGAGAGAGAGAGAGAGAGAGAGAGAGAGAGAGAGAGAGAGAGAGAGCAGTGGGGGTAAGTGATGGTGGTGGTGAGTGGGATGAAGGGTTGATGCTGTGTTTCTCTATATACTTTTTTCTTTTCTTTTCCTTCTTCGTCTTTTTCTTATTCCTGTAATTTTGTAGTGAGCAACAGATGGTGCTGCGACACATCTCATGAAATGATTCTTCCACTCAGAATATTTAACCAAAGCATGTTACACTAAACGAAGAAAACACTACATGCATATATACAAAATAAAACATTGAGGTTAATCAGTGTTGTTCAAAATAATGACCATCCTGTGTCCTCAGGTCACAATGATCCAGCTCCTGCTCTTCTTGCTTCCTCACTGATGCACATAAGGGTCACGGCTCGTTTTCTTCCCTTAGATGTGTAAACGCGGAACTGAACTTACACAGTGACACGAGAATGTCGCAGTGTAAGTCATTTTAGCTGCCCCCAAAACTAAACGTCATTTACGTTGTGTGAATTGTTAACTGTGGCGAGGTTTTACAAGGCTCTAAATGGCTGTCAGACCGTGGTGGCGTGAAAATGTTAGTGGGATATTAGTGAACAGGTGCTCGTGTATCGATAGAGACTGAGATATCAGAGATAACTGACTGAGGGAAATTAATATTTAGACAATTAAATATACTGAATCATATAAATGTATTATATCTATTGTTTTGAAGTGAGTGTTCATGATTGCAGTGTTGGTTTGGCAAAAATTCAGTATCATTAATGGAAAGGGTGCATCTCTGTTGCCGATGAAAAATAATCTTAATTCTTTACCTTCTTTCATTCTTGTCTCTGATTGGCTAAAGTCCTTATCACATTCTAGAACCAAGGTTTTTCATTGGCCCATCTGGTGGGTGCCAAAGTGCTTTAGCTCCAAGCTGCTGAGTGGCTGCAGAAGCGACCGCTGAGGTATACTAACAGTCCCATCAGGTTTTCAGTAAGACTGGCCAATGCCTGGATTTTCTACAGAAGATTTTGGCGCATCGCTGAATAATACAAGATTCAACAAGAAGAACAAGAAACAACAGTCAATGGACGCTCACGAGACCCTCGGTGAGAAGAACACGGAGAAAATGAAACAGACCAAGCACCACAGCAAGAGGAGGAGCTTGGAAAACCTCCAAGACTGCACCGGTCATAAGAAAACAAACACTGAAGGGGTTATGGAAACCAAAAAGCAGAGGAATAACTTAAAAACCAAGACGCGGATGAGGATGGAATATTTGTATCCGATTATACCCCCCAACAAGAAGAGGAAGAAGCAGGACATGGAGGGCGATGAAAACCAGAACAAGAAGACCAAGAAAGACACGGAGGACCACGAGAAGCAGTACAAGAACACGAAGAAGGACACAGACGACCACGAGAAGCAGGACAGGAAGACGAAGAAGGGCACGGAGGACCACAAGAACCAAGACAAGAAGAGGAAGAAGGACACGAAGGATCACGAGAAGCAGGAAGAGAAAAGCAAGGACAAAGAAGATCACGAGAACCAACACAAAAACACCAAGGGAGAAGGCAGGAAAAACCGAAGGAAAGGGTGGAATATGGAGTGCTGTAAACGGATTAAGGACTGCATCAAGAAATGGAACAAGAAGGATAATGAAGACTACGAGGAACAGGCCAAAAAGAACAGCACGGAGAAACGTGAGAGCCAGGCCAAGAAGAGGAAAGGTAAGAGTATTGAAGACCATGATAGCCAGGCCAAGAAGAGAAAGGGGCAGGGCAAAGAGGACCATGACACCCAGGTCACGAAGAAGTTGCACGACAAGGAGGAACATGACAGTCAGGCCAAGAAAAGAAAGAGGCAGGACAAGGAGGAAGATGACACCCAGGCCAAGAAAGTGAAGAGGCAGGAAAAGGAGAAACTTGACACACAGGCCAAGAAAAGGAAGAGGCAGGACAAGGAGGAACATGAAACCCAAGCGAAAAAGGGAGAGGGGGAAGAGAAAGAGCCAAAGAAGAGGAGGCCGCTGGAGAATTATAAGCGTATCCTTGATCACCTCAGGAAGAGGGGAGGGCGGGACAGCAGCAACGTGCTGAAGCTGAAGGTGGAGGCCGAAAGAGTCAAAAAGAAGAGGAGTGTGAGCGAGTACTGCCGTGTTCATCTTGAGGAAGGACACATGACGGATGCGACCGTGCGCGGCCATCCATGTCTTGTCTTTTTTGACACCGGCGCCTCAGCCAGCATCATGTTCCTGTCACTGGCTAAGAGAGCGGGCCTCCTCACGGGCCGCGAGAAGACAGAAAAAATACTCTTCTCTACCTGGAATGGCATCCTGTTGCTGGACGTGATCATGCTCGACGAGGTACTGTTGGTGCTGAAGGACGGCCTTGCCGTCAATACGCCCATGTTGGTGTTTCCAAAGGAGACGGAGATCACCTCTCGCAACGACGTGATAGTGCTGTCCATGAGCCGCCTGCAGGAGGCTGAGATGCGGCAGGACTTCCATCACGACGGTAGCAGCACCCTGTTCCTGCGTCACCCGGAACGTCTGCGGCGGAGACCTCAGCCAGGGCGCGAAGGGAAAGTGTTCGCGTTTGCCGCACAAGCACAAGGCGTCGAGGAGCCGCTGATGGTGCTGCTGGACACATGCTCTACTATACCATTCTCTATCACCAAGATCGGCCGGTACAACGTGCGGTGCAGGACAGGAAGCGAGACTGCGCTGCCGACACGAGTCATTCTGCAGTTTGGCAGCGGCACACTCACAGTGCAGATGAACACCAACCAGGGGGTTAGCGACTTCGACTTTGTGTTTGGACGACCGCTGCTCTGTAAATTACGAGCAGCAATAGATTATGTTGATTCGACCATGACGTTGAAGCTCAACAGAAAACAATTCTGCCTCGACATCTTCCCTCACTGAGCGAGCCGCTCTCCCGCGTCCCCTCTCCCCTCTTTTTTTTTTTTTTTACTTATTTTATTTTATTTTATTTTTTTTTTTATGTATCATGGAAATCAGCAGAAGGAAAAAAAATATCAAAAAGCCTGCACAAATGTAGCTCACAAAAAGAAAATAGGAGTAGTGCCCTGGGTACAGAAATAATGTGGATTAAGGACATTAGACAAAGTGTTCCGGATTAAGGATGTTAAATGAAGAAAATAGTCTGGATTAAGGATAGTGGATTAAGAAAATATTATTATTATTATTATTGTGAAGAAATTCACAATAATAATAGTACATTAACGGAAAAGTCTAGATTAAGGATAATGGATTAGGAAAATAGTTAGAAGTAAGGATAGTGGATTAGAAAAAACTCGGCTAGTGGACTAAGAAAATAGTATCGATTAAGGATACTGAATTAAGAAAATAGCCGGAATTAAAGATAGTACATTAAGAAACTACTCTGGATTAAGAGTAGAGGATTAAAAATACTCGAGATTAACGAAAGAGGATTAAAAACAGTCTGGATTAACGATAATGGATTAAGAAAGTAGTCTCCATTAACACTTAAACTGCGGACAAAAAATAAACATCATGCACGGCGAAAATCTAAATGCAGAAGTAAATAATGAATGAGGAGATTGTGATGTGAAATACTACAGCACATGGAAGTGGTACAGAAAATATTAGGGCAACACAAGGAACTCAAAAAGCGCGCCAAAATTTCACTTGTCGGGTAGAATGATGACGACAGGAGAAAGCTCTCGCTCACTCTCGCTCTGGCTCCGGCTGTCGCTCTCTCTTCTCCTCTCTCCTTTCCGTTCCTTTCTCTTCTCTCATCTCTCCTCTCCTCTCCTCTCTTCTCTCCTCTCCTCTCCTCTCATCTCTCCTCTCCTCTCCTTTCTCCTCTCCTCTCCTCTCCTCTCCTTTACTCTCTCCTCTTCTCTCCTCTCCACTCTTCTCTCCTCTCCTCTCCTCTCTTCCCTCCTCTCCTCTCTCCTCTTCTCTCCTTTCTCCTCTCTTCTCCTCTCCTCTCCTTTCTCCTCTCCTCTCCTCTCCTCTCCTCTCTCCTCTCCTTTCTCCTCTCCTCTTTTCTCCTCTCCTCTCTCTTTTTTTCTCATCTCCTCTGCTCTCTTCTCTCCTTTTCTCTCCTCTTTTCTCTCCTCTTCTCTTTTCTCTCATTTCTTCTCTTATCTTCTCTCCTCTCTTCTTCTCTCTCCTTTCCTCTTCTCTCTCCTCTCCTATCTCTCTCCTCTTTTCTCCCTTTTCTTTTCTCTTATCTCCTCTCCTCTCCTCTCCTCTCATATCCTCTTTCCTCTCCTCTTTTCCCTCTCTTTTTTTCTCTTATCTTTTCTTCTCTTCTTTCCTCTCATCTCCTCTCCTCTTTTCTTCTTTCCTCTTCTCTCCTCTTCTCTCCTCATAACTTCTCTTAACTTTTCTCCTCTTTACTCTTCTTATCTTCTCTTCCCCTTCCTTGCCTTCATATTAAATGACATTTTCTCTCTCTTCTCTTCTCTTCTCTCCTCTTCTCTCATCTCCTCTCTTCTCCTGTCCATTCCTTCCCTCTCCTCTCCTTTCTCCTCTCCTCTCCTCTCCCCTCCTCTCTCCTCTCATTTCTCTTCCCCTCTCCTTTCCTCTCCCCTCTCCTCTTCTCGACTCTCCTTTTTCCTCTACTCTCTCCTCTCCTTTCCTCTCCTCCCCTCTCCTCTCTCCTCCTCTTTCCTCTCCTCTATCCACTTTTCTCTACTGTTTTCTCTCCTCTCCTCATTACTCTCGTCTCCTCTCCTCTCTTCTCCTCTCTTCTCTCCTCTCCTCTCCTTTAATCGAATCTCTCATCTCTCTTCTTTTCTCTCTCTCCTTTTCTCTTATGTTCTCTTCTGTTCTCTTCTCTCCTCTCCTCTCCTCTCCTCTTCTCTTCTCTTCTCTTCTCTCCTCTCCTCTCCTTTACTCTCATCTCTCTCTCCTCTTTTTTGTCCTCTTTTCTCTATCTTCTCTAGAAGCCTCTCCTCTCCTCTCCTCTCCTCTCCTCTCCTTTCTTCTCCCGTTCTCTTCTCTTCTCTCCTCTCATCTACTCTCTTCTACTATAGTTAGTGCTTTCTCTTTTCTTGTCTTCTTTTCTGTTTGATTCCGAGAGAGAGAGAGAGAGAGAGAGAGAGAGAGAGAGAGAGAGAGAGAGAGAGAGAGAGAGAGAGAGAGAGAGAGAGAGAGAGAGAGAGAGAGAGAGAGAGAGAGAGAGAGAGAGAGAGAGAGAGAGAGAGAGAGAGAGAGAGAGAGAGAGAGAGAGAGAGAGAGAGAGAGAGAGAGAGAGAGAGAGAGAGAGAGAGAGAGAGAGAGAGAGAGAGAGAGAGAGAGAGAGAGAGAGAGAGAGAGAGAGAGAGAGAGAGAGAGAGAGAGAGAGAGAGAGAGAGAGAGAGAGAGAGAGAGAGAGAGAGAGAGAGAGAGAGAGAGAGAGAGAGAGAGAGAGAGAGAGAGAGAGAGAGAGAGAGAGAGAGAGAGAGAGAGAGAGAGAGAGAGAGAGAGAGAGAGAGAGAGAGAGAGAGAGAGAGAGAGAGAGAGAGAGAGAGAGAGAGAGAGCCTTCTCCTGCCCAGAGCCATCATTCTCCGGCAAGTCAAATCTTGGCGTGCTTTTTGGAGTTTGTTAAGTTTGCTGTAATACATAATGTACCACTTTCCTGTGCTGTAACATTTCACATTACCGTCTTGTCATTCATTACACTGTATGCTTTTGTATTTAGATTTTCGCCTTGTGTTATGATGTCTCTTTCCGTCCGCAATTTAAGGATTAAGGATAGTGCATTAAGAAAGTAGTCTGGATTAAGGATAAAGGATGGATAAAGGAAATATTCTCTATTAAGGATGTTAAATTACGGAAATAGTATTGATTAAGGATAGTAGATTACGAAAATCTGCATTGAGGATAGGTGATTAAATAAATTGTCTGGATTAAGGATGTTAGATTAACGAAATATTCTGCATTAAGGACACTGGTCTAAATAAACAGTCTCAATTAAAGATACTGGATGAAATAATTGTCTGCATTAAGGAGAGCAGATTAAGAAAATAGCCTGAATTAAGGACAGTAGATTGAGAAGGTATTCTTGATTAAGGAAAGTGAATTTAAAGACATTCCTTGGATGAAGGTCATTACGTTAAGAAAAGACTTTAGACTAAAAGTTATATACAAAATAGTATGTACTCAGGAACGAGGGACTGAAATGTTCTTCAAAGGAGCAAAGGCTGTGCTTATATATAGATATAGAATTTTTATATTGTAATTTCTTATGAGAGTTTGAAACTATGGTCCATATTCTTATTTGCTGTGTGCTGGTGACCTGTCGATTAATATGTTTAGAGACTTTAACAGAAACATAAGTATAAAAGATTTATCATTCTTTTCCTTTTACCTCTTCCCGTGGAAGAGGGAAAGTCGAGAGATGACAACTAAACTAGTGAAAGTGTCTGTGATAGATGTTATATTGCTTGGTAGCTAAGGATGAGCAGGCAACGATCAGTGGGGTATAGTGAAGATAAGGCATATTACCACAAGGGATATGAATATCAAACACTGCTTACAGATTAAATACTGATATCTAAAGAACTATCACCACTACACAGAGAAATGATAGTTACAGAAGAGCTTTAAGGTGAAACAAGGCAAACTAAATTGTTGAAGAACATTACGGATAGCGATACAGAAGATAATTCAATGACAATGATCATGATGAGAAGAATGATTAGTCAGGCGACAAAATGAACATATTTCAAAGCGTTATATTCACCTAGTTCTGAGCAAGATGTCATCATTAATCATGAGGAAGACTTCAGGTCTAAACGGAAACAAGATACACGGAAACAACATAAACACGAAAGCAGGTACCAAGAAGCTACCACCACCCTGATAAATAAGAGACGAGACGTGACCACCGAGGAGAACAACAAGATGCGGTGAGTCATCACAAGACTAACAGAGCCGCAGATTAGCACCAGATTACAAGAAGAGGTGGCTATCACTGAATTAGTATACGAGGGACGCAGAGCTCACCGGAAGCAGATGACCTGGACAACACGGACAGCCGCCACACCATACGAATCGCCGCCTCCTTGTTCCTGATTAGAAGATGCGATTACCAAACTTATTTGAGAATGAACCTTATTGAACAGACAGAAGTAGACAGAGGGACAAGCTAGACAGAGCAGTCAGAACAGAGAGGGTCAAGATGGACAAGCCGCCTATCACAGTACCAGTAAGTAGAGCCAGACAGGTTTGTAATGCAGTCAGAGTAAAATGTTGGTGTTATATATTGACAGAGAGGGATTGGTGTAGGATGTGTTCTTCACTGAATATTAGTTGTGAGGTTTTGTGTAGGATGTGATTTATCATTGAGTATTAAATATGTGAAGTGATTTCAATCGCTGAAGTGTTTAAAATATTTAATGGAATTTATTTGAAGAGATATGAAACAATTTTTCGTAGTTTTTCGCTGTTGTCGAAAGTCGTATAAGATCGTCTGAGTGTAAATATATGTAAATAATATAAATTAAGTAAAAATTACAAAAACTCAAAGCGTTCCCTTCAACCCAGTTGACCCCAGTTGTGTGTGTGTGTGCGCGTCGGTTCTCAGTCAAGCGTTTGTAGAGTGCAAGGAACAGGAGGAGGAGGAGGAAGAGGAGGAGGAGGAGGAGGAGGAGGAGGAGGAGGAGGAGGAGGAGGAGGAGGAGAAGGAGGAGGAGGAACGAGGAGGAGGATGTGAAGACGAGAAATGAGGAAAAGGAAGAAAAGAAGGAGCAGAAGGACAACAAAAAGAAAACAAGAACAAGAAAAAGACACAAACACAAACACAAACACACACAGACACAGACACACACACACACACACACACACACACAGAGACACACACACACACACACACACACACACACACACACACACACACACACACACACACACACACGCACACACAAACACACACACACACACACACACACCCACACACACACACAACACACACACACACATAAACACACACACACACACACACACACACACACACACACACACACACACACACACACACACACACACACACACACACACAAACACACACACAAACACACACACACACATAAAAAAAGAATAGATAAATAAATATTTTGTTGATATATATTAAGGAGAGAGAGAGAGAGAGAGAGAGAGAGAGAGAGAGAGAGAGAGAGAGAGAGAGAGAGAGAGAGAGAGAGAGAGAGAGAGAGAGAGAGCAGTGGGGGTAAGTAATGCTGGTATTGAGGGGGATGAGGGGATGACACTGTGTTTTTTCTATATATATATTTTTTTTTATCTATTTTCTTGTTTTTGTTTTTTTTCACACATACGTTTTCACATATATTCCTTCTCCTCCTCCTCCTCCTCCTCCTCCTCCTCCTCCTTTTTTTTGTCTTCTTCGTCTGCTTCATATTCGTGTAATTTTATAGTAAGCAAGAGGTGATGCTGCGACACATCTCATTAAATGGTTTTTCCACTCAGAATATTTAAATAAAGCATGCTACACTAAACGAAGAACACACTACATGCATATATATACAAAATAATAAATTGAGGTTATTCCGTGTTGTTGAAGATAATGACCATCCTGTGTCCTCAGGTCACAATGATCCAGCTCCTGCTCTTCTTGCTTCCTCACTGATGCACAAATTTCCATACTCTAATGAAGGTAAGGTGATATGTAATTGTATCATATCGTCACCTTCATAAACAAACTACCTAATTCATTTTGTCAACTGTTCGGGAAACTGAAAAATAACTGTCTTTTCTTATTTTTCACAATACTTCAGAGTTTCTCGTTTTATAACTTCAGAATAGAAGGAACAAAACTTTAAAATGCCTTTTTTTTCACGTAGAAAGTACTATTTGTTGAAAGAAATGGAAGTAAACTGACTTAGGTAAATTTGTTTATAATGTTTACACAGGACTTAAGCATAATGCTAAAGCACCAGTACATTAAAAATTACAAAACAAAATACGTACACAACATGATAATGAAATTCATCAAGAAATTCAGACCTTCTAAAACACAAACTCAAGGAAAACAACTGAAAACGTAATGAAATTCTTCTCCAAACATTATTTCCTTGAATCTTTTCATCACTAAGATTTAGTCATTACTCGTGAGGCAAGGTGTCAAAAAACTATGGCAGTGAACTCGCATAACTGGCTTCATGAATTTAGGCAGAAGAGTTTTGGTGAATTTTTGACCACTTAAACCAGTGGTTCTTAACCTGGGGGCGCGCCTCCTTAGGGAGGTGACAGTAATTCCCAAGGGGAGGACGCGAGCCCTGGAAAAAGTAAAAACTTTCTGATTATATTGATTAAGCTGGCGGCGCATTGGGAAAAATTTCCATAACTGATGTTGGTTTTTGCTACTCATTCTGAGATCTGTCTTGAAGACAAACTGGTTTTACCTTCACACAGCGGGACGCCCAACAGCTGCCCATATCATTTGTTTTATTATGACCATGACAATGTAGATGTATTGGCAGTAGTAAAGCGAATGTTGTTCATTCAAGGCCTTGCTAATTTCAGTCTTCACCAAAAGGGCGTGCCTGACTGCTAGGAATGTTGGCTGTCTTTGGTGGTTCACGTCTTAAGCTCTCAGTTATTTGCTATATATGCAATGTTACCAGGGGAGCGGGAGCGAAACGTCTCACGTCTCTCTCTCTCTCTCTCTCTCTCTCTCTCTCTCTCTCTCTCTCTCTCTCTCTCTCTCTCTCTCTCTCTCTCTCTCTCTCTCTCTCTCTCCGTGAATTAGAGAGAGAGAGAGAGAGAGAGAGAGAGAGAGAGAGAGAGAGAGAGAGAGAGAGAGAGAGAGAGAGAGAGAGAGAGAGAGAGAGAGAGAGAGAGAGAGAGAGAGAGAGAGAGAGAGAGTCTTAACGAGGCAGAAATCAAAGTTTGCGCTCTCTAGAGAGACTGTGAGACAGACAGAGATGTTTCGCTCGTAACATTGCATATATAACAGCTAACTGGCAGCTCAAGACGCACGGGACGTAAACCACCGAAGATAGTCGGAATGCTTAATGAAATTATATAATTACGAATATTTACAAATAAAGCATTTCAATATGTAACAGGAACAAAATTACAAATAAATCTTGCTGCATATTAATTTTTCTATAGAGTAAAACATTCAAATAAAAGATATATTTGAATTCTGATGTGAGCAACAACATGCTAGACCAAACTGTTATCTGTACTCCTCAACAACCAAACTCCCCCACCGTGCCACTCATTTTGAATAGTGAAACAGAAAAGCAGTAGCAAAAACAACCAACAGTCATTGACATTGTCCTAGTGTGCCGCCGCCATTATCTGTTAACCAGACCGTTGCTTCATAATGAAAAGTGTTTTTCTTTCTTAATGCAATGCCATATATATGTGTGTGTATATTACACCAAAAAATTAAAATACAAATAGCAAGAAAAACTCACTCTCACCCTCCCCTCAGAATTCACGATAAATTTTCATATATATATATATATATATATATATATATATATATATATATATATATATATATATATATATATATATATATATATATATATATATATATATATATATATATATATATATATATATATATATATATATATATATATATATATATATATATGTATATATATATATATATAATTACCGCAATGTATTGAGTTGTTTCTACTTTGAGAAACCTCATCCAGATGTCAAGGTGGATAGCAACGTGGAGGCAGTAACAACAGCAGCTGGTGGAGCCCTTGTTCCAATAACTGACTTTGGGATATCTATTACAAGGAAAAAATGGTGCAATAGTGATCGCCGCCAAAAGGAAATGGACAAGTTACTCCTTCGCTTCATTGCCGGCTCTCTACAACCTCTTTCAAGGGTTGAGGATGCTAACTTTCAAGCTCTTCTTAACAAGGCCCAGCCCAGCTACAGCAGCCCAAGCAGCAAGCAGCTCAACAGCAAGCTTCTTCCTTCGCAAACTCAACAACTACAGGAACATTTCAATAAGAAGTTTTCTTCTGTTGGTTACGTCTGTGTTACAGTTGACCTTTGGACAAACAGACAGATGCGGTCGTACATTGGGATCTGTCACAAATGTCACAGACACACAAGTCAAAGATGATTACTACTCTCAAAAGCTCCATCAAGAAAACAACACTGAAGATCTATGAAGACAAGGCGATGTTTCAGCTGGCTTCACTCCTAGACCCACGCTTCAACATGGACTGGTGCCCACCACAACAAGTCATGTTCATCACATCCCTACTGAAGTCTAAAGTACATGAAATTATGTCCACTGCCACTGAAGAAAAGGGTTCCCTTCAGGAAAATAAGGAGGCCCCTACAAAGAAGTGCAGGCTGTTCAGATTCATGACACCATCAGCATCAACGAGCTCTTCCCTCTGTACATTAACATCAACTTTATCACAAGTACAATCCTACCTGAGTCAGCCAACAACAGAGGATGACAGTGACCCCCCTTCTCTTCTGGGAACAGAATCAGTCACCATTACCTCAACTAGCTATACTGGCTCTCCGATATCTGTGTATCCCACCATCATCAGCTCCAGTTGAGACACTTTTCTCTCTTGCTGGGAAAGTCTTTCGTCCTGAACGATGCACAATGACCGATGTTCGCTTTGAGGAGTTGATGTTTATCAAGTGTAACCAACACTTACTAAATTACACATTACATGACAAATAATCTAGCCTATAACAAATCATGTGTATAACAAGTTCTATATTTTTCAAAGATAAATACTTTGTTTTCATTATTGCTGTGAAAGCCTGTGATCATGATTTGAAATAAATTCATAGAAGTAATGTATTATGTACTGTAAAGCAAAGACAAATAAAACCTCTTGCACACTATGTATGTTTTTAATACCATTAGTTAGTAAGTGATTCAAACGGTTATGTTACTGTGCTCAAATATGGAACAGTGCACCTAATACATGTAGTTTGCTACCTGTTTAGGCATTGTACTTAATCATTGCTAATCATTATCTTTTTATAAATAATCACAGCGAGATGTGATTGCAATCATAATCTAATACAAATCATGCACAAAAAGACAAAAAAAAAAAAATCGTAATCAAAAATTACAAAAGTAAACTAATCATCATTTAATCACAATCAAAAAAGTATTCCACACGTCTATGGTCGTCTGAGTGTAAATATAGGTCAATAATACAAATTAAGTAAAAATTATGAAAACTTAAACGCGTTCCCTTGAACCCACAAAAGCCAGTCTTAGAACGCCAGCAAGATCGTGCAGCATAGCAACGTGGCACTGGTGGCATTGGTGAGATTTATATTGTAAAGAATAATGTTGCAAAGATGATAATGCATAGATTGACATTGCAAAGACAGATATTATCAGACTGATATTGCAGAATTTAGGATATTGCAAGAATAGGATGTGACAAATGTGACATGAGAGTTGTAATGATTTGTTGCAATTGATGTTGTAATTACTTGTTGTTGAGTTGCCTGCGAAATTTGGTGTTATACTGAAAAAATTTGTGAAAATTTTGAGTACTAAAGAAAATTTTTGATAAAAGCAGTAAAGTTATTCATTCTGCGTCTGTGTTGCTGGCAAGTTGTCATCATACAAGCTCTCACCCCCATACTTTTTGTGGCTACCTTACTTGCTCAGATTAAAAACCATCTTGAAATATGTTCGGTGAGTTATATTGCTTGTGTGAGAAGGGAGTTATGACCTCTTGTAATGGTCATCAGTTACTTGTTTCACCAGCGGCACACAAACAAATAGAGGGAGAAACACACAGGGAAACACACATATCAAGACAATAAAAATGTGCAGCATGTCATAGGTGTTGTCATCATAATCGGTATAAGAATGGCAATATTGTTGACTTCTAGACGGTAGTGATATATTAGTAGCTACTCGTAGATTGACCCACGGCAGGGAACACAGGGGCTACAGAGTTGTATAGGAGAAGATGGTAAGGATAAGATTTCATTATGAAACACCTAATCCTACAAATGGCAGATTCTGTTTGATGCCGAAAAATTAGTTGTTTAGAAACGTAAAGGAGAGGACTTACTAAGCAGAAATTTACAGAGAGAAGCAAGTGCGGGAAGACGATAAAAGTAATGAAGGAAACATACGAGCCGAAAAATTAATATATAAGTAGTAGCTTTGATACAGAAGCGAGTGACTGAAATAAGGTTGAAAATTTCTGAAGGGTGGTACAAACTTGTATCATCATGAATAAAAAACTATAAAAAAAAAAAAAAAAAAAAAAAAACAAGAAACGAGTTGTCCTCACAGCTGATGTGAGTACTTGATTTATAGAAAATGATGGTCTATGAAAATTGACATTGCTTGATATTTAGAAAATTGATAGTGGCAATGGTTAGTGATAAATGTAATGCAAGAAATATGTGAATTAAATTGTTTAATAAGAGTCATGTTGAAACCTGAGATAAACGCGAAAGCGTATGTGTGATGTCCAGGCCTAAATAAGCCATAAATAGACTGGGTTGATAAGGCGACTGGAAATAAAAGCAAATGCTTGGAGTGAAGGCAAAAGAAATTTTTCAGTCTAGCATTAAGAAAACGCTCAGCCACGTAGTAAGACAGATAAAGGGGAGAATTAGGATATTGAAGTCACTGTAAAATACTGTGAGAGGTCATCGAGTGGGATAACACTAATGGAACAGTGCTAGCTTAGCTCATGCAACAGAAGGATTGTTAGCTAGACCTCACCTCAGTGAAATGCGAGTCTGATGAGGAGATAGTTCAAGTTACCACTACAGCTTCTACTTATATATATTTTTTTTTTTATAAATTACAAAATTGCAGCTAAATTGAGTAAAAAGAGGAATTTAAGCATAAAGTAAAAAAAAAAAAAAAGTATGGAAAGGCAAATAGATATTAATGAAATGAATTCATAACTGTATATTCACAAAAAGTAGTAAACAAGTGACTGTACTGAAAGATGATGACATGCTGATCTGCCCTCTTGCAAAGTACAATGATATGTGATAAAAAATATTTATTGATATCGCGAGGAAAGGAGTGGGTTTTCAAAATAATAATGAGATAAGGTTGAAGACGTCTTAAAAGCGTGAGTTCGAGTGTGAAAGTTAGATGTCAATAAATAGCGAGAATTGTCTATGTTAGAGTAGTTAAGAATGGGCACTGGAACAACTTTTGCAACCTGTGTAGCTCACACTCCAAATAAATACACAGGAAATTCGGCGATAACGATTTGCGGAGGATTGTGAGGATTATGGAAAAGCATCCTGATAAGTTAAGACATTGGTCAGAGTCTTAGATAACGCAGTACTATAATGATGCTCTACAAACTTCGTGTTGTTTGATAAATTGAAATTAGAAGTGTTTTACATAAAGGATAATGCAAGTGCATAATGCTGAAGCACACTAGTGCACCACTGAGAAAGCCCTCTGTTTCCTTGCTATTAATAACAATTTCAATAAACAGAATGCTGTGTTGGGTAACAGGTTGTTTTTCACGAAACTAGAGACTCCTGTAGTGGGTAGTGTCTACATTTAGATGGAAAATATAGCATATCAAAGCGACACTGATGGCTGAAGCTGACATCAAGGTGAAGTACATTACTGGGCAAAAAATACATGATATTGTAGCGAGGTTATCATATGTGGATGAGCATAAATAATGGAATATGATGGAGAGATTTCTCATGAAACCCAGAGGAAAGATATAAATTGATCCATGATATATATATATATATATATATATATATATATATATATATATATATATATATATATATATATATATATATATATATATATATATATATATATATATATATATATATATATATATATATATATATATATATATATATATATATATATATATATATATATATATATATATATATATATATATATATATATATATATATATATATATATATATATATATATATATATATATATATATATATATATATATATATATATATATATATATATATGTGGAGATGTGAGATATATACTAAAGAGAAAAAAATGATGAAAAAAAAATGTATAGAAGCAGTTGACCAAATCATATTTTGAAACAAATGAAATTATTATGCGTTACAGAAATGTGTAAGACAGATCGATGAAAATATAATGGAATTGTTATTAAGAATAATAGATATATAATTGATATATAGAACTGAAGGTGAGAAGGTTAAGAGTTGAGGATATGAATGTAAAATATTGAAGAGGTTAATTATGATAATAAAAAATGAAGTAGGTAAAAAAAATACATATGTGGCTTACTGATGTGATTAACTTAATGGTGAGTATGCACAAGCTGAGTTAGATGAAGTTGAACGTTACGAAATATAACTGTGCATTATTTAGTTCTCGGAAACTGACGCGTCAGGTTATGATATATTACCCTTGTATATTCCCAGGTTGTACCTAGCGAACTTGCACACTTCCTGCTGGCCGAGCACCATGGCAGTGTTCTTTTTTTTCTTCAGGGAGGAAAGGAAAAAGAGGGAAGGATACTTTTGCAAGTCCTATCTGGGGATTAGTCTGTTCAGAAGGTTGGGGGACGCCACAGATGTATCGTTTCGACAAGTATTCAGGTGTGGAAAAGCTTGAGCGTATACATACGCAAGGATTTGCAATTTTGTACAAGTGAGCCCGAAAAAAAAAAAAAAAACTCATTTCAAGAAAAAAGAAAAAGAAAAACATTGCACGCAACGCAGACTCAGATCATTTCATGCAAAATTGCCTTAGTGTTGTATATTCATAAAGCAAGGAAGGAAGAAGTTAATGTTAAATTTGCAATTAGTAAGTTCTATGCTTAAAGTATTAACAAACGTTCATCTTGAACTAAAAAGTCAAAACTTGCATCTTAAAGTGATTGAGAGAATATGAATGAAATTAAAATGTTTGTGTCTATGTATAATGGGAAGTCATTACTTATATGGTTTGAAATAAGTATTGTTGTTCCCTCTACACTTTATTTGAGCGCAGAATCAAATGTTTATTCATCTAAGAGAGTAAAGATAGATGAGTTCACCTAAAGCTGATATGAGTGACTACATTACAAACTTGGGTTGCTACTTACAACTTTTAGAGAGATTCCCGCCGACACCTTTTCATGTCCGCAGGATGACCTCCCTTCCATTATTTCTTTATAAATTTAAGTGTTTTCTGACTGCATCACACTTCTAGTCATATTGAGAATACTCAGAACTGATTTTCCTGACTGATATCATGATATAACTGTTGTGGAAAATATGATTGACTGTTGAACTCTCCTCTTACTGGTCAAGATATTCAAAGTTATATTTTGTTTTCTCCACAAATGCTCTATTTTTAAACTCGGAACTTATGAATTTTGCTAACAGGTGCCTTCCCAGTAGTTATGGATGGGTACCTTTGTCTCTACACAATGTAAAGATAACCTGCAGTTCCTGATAAAAGCATCAGCCTGCCGGGACCCGGACTGGTACGTCTGGCTGTTGACAGTGCTGGCTGTTGGGGTCACCCTGATGTTCGTGGGCGAGGGGGAAGGCTCCCTCGCCCACGAACATCACGAACAACCACGAAAACCTATGGCTCCCCTGGTTCCGGCAGCATGGAGCGTGCCTTCCAAACCCACACCCTGCACCACTTCCACGGATGAGGGAACGAACATCCAGCCAAGTAACCAGCCGCGGGAGGACGCGCGATCATAAGGAGGGCATGTTGTAACCCAAGAAACAAGAAGAAATGCAACATGTAAGAAGAAAGAAGAATGAAACAAGAATGTAGAAATGGAGAAGAAAAATAAACACGAAAGCAGGTACCAAGAAGCTACCACCACCCTGATAGATAAGAGACGAGACGTGACCACCGAGGAGAACAACAAGATGCCGTGAGTCATCACAAGACTAACAGAGCCGCACATAAGCACCAGATTACAAGAAGAGGTGGCTATCACTGAATTAGTATACGAGGAAACCAGAGGTCACCGGAAGCAGATGACGTGGACAACACAGACAGCCGGCACACCATAGGAATCGCCGCCACCTTCTTCCTGATTAGAAGATGCGTTTACCAAAGTTACTTGAGAATGAACCTTATTGAAAGTTAAGGGAAAATAAACTGTATGATCGAAGTATGAGAAGATAAATATAGTTACTTGAAAGTGGACCGTACGGAAAGTATAGGAAAATGAAACATATGATCAAAGTATGAGAAAATAAATATAGTCACTCGAAAATTAACCTTATTCAAAGTTACAGGAAAATTAACTGTGTATGCACGTGTATGAGATGTAGGAGACGGGAATAGACAGAAGAAACAAGAGACAGAGAAACAAGGTAGACAGAGCTGTCAAGCCAGAGAGCGTCAAGATGGGCTAGCCGCCTGTCACAGTACCAGTAAGTAGCGCCAGACAGTTGTAATGCAGTCAGAGTAAAATGTTGGTGTTATTCATTGACAGAGAGGGATTGGGTACGTGTAGGATGTGTTCGTCATTGAATATTAGTTGCAATGTTTGTGTAGGATGTGATTTATCATTGAGTATTGAATATGTGAAGTGATTTGAATCAATGAAGTGTTCCAGATATTTGATGGAATTTATTTGAAGAGATATGAAACAATTTTCGTTGTTTTTCGTTGTTGTCGGAAGTCGTTGTTGTCGGAAATTAAGTAAAAACTACACAAAATTCAAAGCGTTCCTTTGAACCCACAAAAGCCACTCTTATAGATTAAGGACGCAACAAGATCGTGCAAAGTAGAAGCACAAGAGCAAAAAAGTTCTCTGTGTTAGTATCAGGAAAAAAATGGTAAAATTTTGCTATTTTGGGGCAAAAATTATTCTAAAAGCCACGAAAAAAAATTGACATGAATAATGGACATTTTCTGTTGTTTTCCAATGAAAAGAGTTGGAAAATAAAACTTGCTTGTCAAAGACGAAAATCGTGTTACATAGTGAATCAGTATCGTCTACATCGTGTTACCTAACTGTTTTTCATACTTGTTTGTTTTATTTATTTTTCTCTCTCTCATATATATATATATATTTTGGCATGCATAATTCTTAGCTACTGGTGGGTTTCCCTTCACTTATTCATTTCATTACTAAGCTCTGTGTGTGTGTGTGTGTGTGTGTGTGTGTGTGTGTGTGTGTGTGTGTGTGTGGGTTCTGGGTCAAGCGTTTGTAGAGTGTATGGAGGAGGAGAAGGAGGAGGAGGAGGAGGAGGAATACAAAGGAAAAGTCAAACAGCAACAGACCTTTTAGTCCTTGCAAGGCTGTTTGGTAACTACTTCTAACTAGCTACAAGGAAGAGAGACAGGACAGCATAGCAGAAGGCTCCTTCCCACCCACCACTCCCTCCAGCTTGTGCTGGCATGGAAATAGTTGGGAAAAAGTACCATGCAGTATGGAAAAACTGACATGGAATTTTCATAGGAAAGAATGAAAGGAAGTTTTACTATTTACCCTACAGTGAACTCTATACGTCTATCTGAAAGTAAATACAATTTATTATAAAATATGTCTGTAAAATAATAGTTTATTAGTGAATTTAGTAATTACTCGGACAAGAAGAGAGCTTGTTGGGGATTTGCTTTTAGATATTTGTCTATTTTATTTTTCTAATGATTCAATAGAACTGCTGTTTACAATTTCTGCAGAAAATTTATTCCATATATTTACTATACAATTAAAGAAAAAATGTTTGGCCTCGTGGAATTTAAAACGTTTTGGTATAATCTTGAATCCATTATTTCTTATTAGGTTAGAATGATCAATAGTAAAATATTTGTTTGCATCAATGTTACTACATCCTTTAAAGATTCTGAACACTTGAATTAGGTCTCCTCTTATCCTGCGCTTTGTTAAACTAAATAGTTTTAGTTCTTCCAGTCGTTCCTCATACGCCTTATTACGCAATCTTGGAATCATCTTTGTGACTGCGCTGTATCTTCTCTAGTTTTTGAATGTCTTTTTTTGTAATATGGTGACCAAAACTGTACACAGTATTCTACATGAGGGCGCACCAGTGAGTTATATAAGGCAAGTATAAACTTTTCTGATTTAAATTCAAAGGTTCTTCCAATGAATCCTACTAATTTATTTGCCGTCTTTACTGTTTTTATGCAGTATTGACTCGGCTTTAGGTCGTTTGACACAACGACACCAAGATCTTTTTCTTTATCAGCTTGACAGTGGCATGTTATTCATTACATGAATAGGAGGAGAGGGAGGAGAGGAGAAGGAGGAGGAGGAGGAGGACGAGGAAGAGGAGGAGGAGGAGAAGGAGGAGGAGAAGGAGGAGGAGGAAGAAAAGGAGGAAGAGGAGGAAGAGGAGGAGGAGGAGGAGGAGGAGGAGGAGTAAGAACGAGGAGTGAGGACGAGGAGTGAGGAAAATGAAGAAAAGAGGGAGGAGGAGGACAACAAGAACAAAGCAAAAACAAGAAGCGAGACACAAACAGACAAACACAAACACACACACACACACACACACACACACACACACACACACACACACACACACACACACACATAACAAAAAAATTAATTAATCAATTAATTAATTAATTAATTAAAAAACAAAAATTTTGTGGATATTCTCTCAACGAGAGAGAGAGAGAGAGAGAGAGATCAGTGGGGGTAAGTGATGGTGGTGGTGAGTGGGATGAAGGATTGATGCTGTGTTTCTCTATATACTTTTTCTTTTCTTTTCCTTCTTCGTCTTTTTCTTATTCCTGTAATTTTGTAGTGAGCAACAGATGGTGCTGCGACACATCATAACATGAAATGATTCTTCCACTCAGAATATTTAACCAAAGCATGTTACACTAAACGAAGAAAACACTACATGCATATATACAAAATAAAACATTGAGGTTAATCAGTGTTGTTCAAAATAATGACCATCCTGTGTCCTCAGGTCACAATGATCCAGCTCCTGCTCTTCTTGCTTCCTCACTGATGCACGTAAGGGTCACGGCTCGTTTTCTTCCATTGGATGTGTAAACGTGGAACTGAACTTACACAGTGACACGAGAATGTCGCAGTGTAAGTCATTTTAGCTGACCCCAAAACTAAACGTCAGTTACGTTGTGTGAATTGTTAATTGTGGCGAGGTTTTCCAAGGCTCTAAATGGCTGTCAGACCGTGGTGGCGTAAAAATGTTAGTGGGATATTAGTGCATAGGTGCTCATGTATCGATAGAGACTCAGATAGCAGAGATAACTGACTGAGAGAAATTAATATTAACAGATCTAAATATACTGAATTATATAAATGTATTATATCTTTCTATTATATATATATATATATATATATATATATATATATATATATATATATATATATATATATATATATATATATATATATATATATATATATATATATATATATATATATATATATATATATATATATATATATATATATATATATATATATATATATATATATATATATATATATATATATATTACATCTTAATTCTTTACCTTCTTTCATTCTTGTCTCTGATTGGCTAAAGACCTTATCACATTCTACAACCAAGGTCTTTGATTGGTCCACTTGGTGGGTGCCGCAGTGCTTTACCTCCAAGCTGATGAGTGGTTGCAGAGGCGAGCGCTGGAGTATACTAACAGTCCCATCAGGTTTTCAGTAAGACTGGGCACTGCCTGGATTTTCTACAGAAGACTGGCGCACCGCTGAATACTACAAGATTCAACAAGAAGAAGAAACAACAGTCAATGGACGCTCACGAGACCCTCGGTGAGAAGACGAACACGAAGAAAAGGAAAGAGACCAAGCACCACAGCAAGACGAGGAGCTTGGAAAACCTGCAAGACCGCACCGGTCACAAGAAAACCAACACTCAAGGGGTTACGGAACCCAAAATGCAGAGGAAGGCGAATAACTTAAAAACCAAGACGCGGATGAGGACGGAATATTTGTTTACGATTATGGACCCCAACAAGAAGAGGAAGAAGCAGGACACGGAGGACGATGAACAGCAGAGCAAGAAGAACAAGAAAGACACGGGTGACCGCGAGGAGCAGTACAAGAAGACGAAGAAGGACACGGAGGACCACGAGAAGCAGGGCAGGAAGAGGAAGGGCACGGAGGACCACAGGAACCAAGACAAAAAGAGGAAGAAGGACACCAAGGACCACGAGAAGCAGGACAAGAAAACCAAGGACAGGGAAGACCACGAGAATCAAGACAAAAAGACCAAGGGAGAAGCCAGGAAAGAACGAAGGAAAGGGTGGAATATGGAGTGCTGTAAACGGATTAAGGACTGCATCAAGAAGCGGAACAAGCAGAATAATGAAGACTACGAGGAACAGGCCAAAAAGAGGAGCACGGAGAAACGTGAGAGCCAGGCCAAGAAGAGGAAAGGGAAGAGTATTGAAGACCATGATAGCCAGGCCAAGAAGAGGAAGAGGCAGGACAATGAGGACCATGACACCCAGGCCAAGAAGAAGAAAATGCAGGACAGGGAGGAACATGACAGCCATGCCAAGAAGAGGAAGAGGCAGGACAAGGAGGACCATGGCACCCAGGCTAAGAAGTGGAAGAAGCAGAAAAAGGAGGAACATGAGACCCAGGCCAACAAGAGGAAGAGTGAAGAGAAAGAGCCAAAGAAGAGGAGGCCGCTGGAGAATTATAAGCGTATCCTTGATCACCTCAGGAAGAGGGGAGGGCGGGACAGCAGCAACGTGCTGAAGCTGAAGGTGGAGGCCGAAAGAGTCAAAAAGAAGAGGAGTGTGAGCGAGTACTGCCGTGTTCATCTTGAGGAAGGACACATGACGGATGCGACCGTGCGCGGCCATCCATGTCTTGTCTTTTTTGACACCGGCGCCTCAGCCAGCATCATGTTCCTGTCACTGGCTAAGAGAGCGGGCCTCCTCACGGGCCGCGAGAAGACAGAAAAAATACTCTTCTCTACCTGGAATGGCATCCTGTTGCTGGACGTGATCATGCTGCCCGAGGTGCTGGTGGTGCTGAAGGACGGCCTTGCGGTCAGCACTCCCATGCTGGTGTTTCCAAAGGAGGCGGAGGTCACCTCTTACAACCACGTGATAGTGGTGTCCATGAGCCGCCTGCAGGAGGCTGAGATGCGGCAGGACTTCCATTCCGACGCCAGCAGCACCTTGTTCCTGCGTCACCCGGAACGTCTGCGGCGGAGACCTCAGCCAGGGCGCGAAGGGAAAGTATTCGCGTTTGCCGCACAAGCACCAGGCATCGAGGAGCCGCTGACGGTGCTGCTGGACACATGCTCAACTATACCATTCTCTATCACCAAGATCGGCCGGGACAAGGTGCGGCGCAGGACAGGAAGCGAGGCTACGCTGCCGACACGAGTCATGCTGCAGCTTGGCAGCGGCACACTCACACTGCAGATGAACACCAACCAGGGGGTTAGCGACTTCGACTTTGTGTTTGGACGACCGCTGCTCTGTCAATTACGAGCTGCCATAGATTATGAAGATTCGACTATGACCCTGAAGCTCAACAGAAAACAATTCAGGCTCGACATCTTCCCTCACTGCCCTAATATTTTTTTTATATTTTTTCTTATGTATCATGGAGATCAGGAGAGGGAAAAATTAATTAGCTCAAAAAAAAAAAAAAAAGGAAATGGGAGTAGTGAACCGGGTACAGAAACAGTCTGTATTAAGAACATTAGACAAATTGTTCCAAATTAAGGATGTTAGATGAAGAAAATAGTCTGGATTAAGGAAAATGGATTAAGAAAATAGACTCCAACAATGATAGTAGAGTCAAGAAATTCACAATAAGGATAGTAAATTAAGAAAAAAGTCTGGATTAAGGATAATGGATTAAGAAAATAGTCAGAATTAAGAGTAGCGGATTAAAACAATACTCTGGATTAAGGATACTGGATTAGAAAAATAGTCACAATGAAGGAGAGTGGATTGAGAAAATAGTCTCGATTAAGGATACGGAATTAAGAAAATACTCGGAATTTAAAATAATGGATTAAGAAAACAAACTCTGGATTTA
This sequence comes from Scylla paramamosain, assembly GCF_035594125.1. Taxonomy (NCBI): domain Eukaryota; kingdom Metazoa; phylum Arthropoda; class Malacostraca; order Decapoda; family Portunidae; genus Scylla; species Scylla paramamosain. Next base: position 11,134,870 of record NC_087189.1, on the reverse strand, counting down.
GAACAGAATGTTAAAAATGCTCGGGATTAACGAAAGGGGATTAAAATTCTGGATTAACGATAATGGATTAAAAAAGTAGTCCCCATTAACACTTAAACTGCGGACAAAAAATACACATCATCATGCAAGGCGAAAATCTAAATGTAAAAGTATATAATGAATGAGGAGATTGTGATGTGAAATACTGCGTCACATGAAAGTGGTACAGAAAATATTAGGGCAACACAAGGAACTCAAAAAGCGCGATAAAATTTCACTTGCCAGGTAGAATGATGACTCTGGGCAGCAGGAAGCTCTCGCTCGCTCTGGCTCCGGCAGTACCTCTCTCCTCTCCTCTCCTCTCTTCTCCTCTCCTTTCCTCTCCTTTCTCCTATCCTCTCCTCTCCTCTCCTCTCCTCTCCTCTTCTCCCCTCTCTCCTCTCCTCTCCTTTGTCCTCTCCTCTCCTCTCCTCCCCTCTCCTCTCCTCCCATCTCCACTCTCCTCTCCTCTCCTCTCCTCTGTCCTCTCCTCTCCTCTCCTCTCCTTTTCCTCTCCTCTCCTCTCCTCTCGTCTCTCCTCTATTCTCCTTTCTCCTCTCCTCTCCTCTCCTCTCCTCTCCTCTCCTCTTCTCTCCTCTCCTCTCTCCTCTCGTCTCCTTTCTCCTCTCCTCTACTCTCCTCTCCTCTCCTCCCTCCTCTCCTCTCCTTTCTCCTCTCCTCTCTCCTTTCATTTCTCCTCTCCTTTCTCCTCTCTTCTCCTCTTTTATCTCCACTTTTCTCTCCTCTTCTCTTTTATCTCATATCCTCTCTCTCTTCTCTTATCTTCTTTCCTTTATTCTTCCTTCTCTTCTCCTATCTCATATCCTCTTTTTTCCTCTTTTCTCTTCTCTTTTCTCCTCTCCTCTCCACTCCTCTCCTCTTTCCTCTCTTTTCTCTTCTCTTCTCTTCTCTCCTCTCCTCTCCTCTTCTCTTCTCTTCTTTCCACTCCTTTCCTTTTCTCTCCTCATAGCTTCTCTCCTCTTACCTTCTCCCCTTTTATCTTCTCTTCCCTTTCCTTGCCTTCTTATTAAATTATATTTTCTCTCGTCTCTTCTCTTATCTCCTCTCTTCTCCTCTCCTCTCCTCTCCTCTCCTGTCCTCTCCTTCCCTCTCCACTCCTTTCTCCTCTTCTCTCTTCTCCTCTGCTTTCCTCTCCTCTCCTCTCCTCTCAACTCCTCTCCTGTCCTCTCCACGCCTTTCTTCTTTCCTCTGCTTCCTCTCCTCTCCTCTCCTTCCTCCTCTCCTCTCCTTCCCTCTCCTCTCCTCTCCTCTCCTTGACTATCCTTTCTCTTCTACTCTCTCCTCTCCTCTCCCCTCCTCTCCTCTCTCCCATCCTATCTCTCCTCCCCTTCCCTCTCCTCTATCCTATCTTCTCTCCCCTTCCCTTCTCACCTCTCCTCTCGTCTTCTCTTCTCTTCTCTTTTCTCCTCTTCTCTCCTCTTCTTTTTTCTCTTCTACCCTACTATAGTTAGCACTTTCTCTTCTTCTTTTTTCTTGCGTGAGAGAGAGAGAGAGAGAGAGAGAGAGAGAGAGAGAGAGAGAGAGAGAGAGAGAGAGAGAGAGAGAGAGAGAGAGAGAGAGAGAGAGAGAGAGAGAGAGAGAGAGAGAGAGAGAGAGAGAGAGAGAGAGAGAGAGAGAGAGAGAGAGAGAGAGAGAGAGAGAGAGAGAGAGAGAGAGAGAGAGAGAGAGAGAGAGAGAGAGAGAGAGAGAGAGAGAGAGAGAGAGAGAGAGAGAGAGAGAGAGAGAGAGAGAGAGAGAGAGAGAGAGAGAGAGAGAGAGAGAGAGAGAGGGAGGGAGAGAGAGAGAGAGAGAGAGAGAGAGAGAGAGAGAGAGAGAGAGAGAGAGAGAGAGAGAGAGAGAGAGAGAGAGAGAGAGAGAGAGAGAGAGAGAGAGAGAGAGAGAGAGAGAGAGAGAGAGAGAGAGAGAGAGCCTTCTCCTGCCCAGAGCCATCATTCTCCGGCAAGTCAAATCTTGGCGTGCTTTTTGGAGTTTGTTAAGTTTGCTGTAATACATAATGTACCACTTTCCTGTGCTGTAACATTTCACATCACCGTCTTGTCATTCATTACACTGTATACCTTTGTATTTAGATTTTCGCCTTGTATTGTGATGTCTGTTTCTGTGCGCAATTTAAGGATTAAAGATAGTGGAATAAGAAAGTAGTCTGGATTAAGGGTAACGGATGGATAAAAGAAATAGTCTGTATTAAGGATGTTAAATTGCGGGTATAGTATGGATTAAGGATAGTAGATTATGAAAATCTGCATTAAGGATACTGGATTAAATAAATTGTCTTGATTAAGGATGATTTATGAAATATTCTGGATGAAGGACACTGGACTAAATAAATAATCTGGATTAAAGATACTGGATGAAATAATTGTCTGGATTAAGGATTGCAGATTAAGAAAATAGCCTGAATTAAGGACAGTAGATTGAGAAGGCATTCTTGATTAAGGACAGTGAATTAAGGACATTCCTTGGATGAAGGTCATTACGTTAAGAAAAGAGCTTAGACTAAAAATTATATACAAAACAGTATTCAGGGACGAGGGACTGAAATGTTCCTTAAAGGAGCAAAGGCTGTGATTATATATAGATATATAATTATTATATTATTATTTCTTATGAGAGTCTGAAACTAGGGTCCACATTCTTGTTTGCTGTGTGCTGGTGACCTGTTGATTAAATATTAACCTTGATATAAAATAACATATAAGGAGCAAGCTTTTAATACTGCCACATAACTTGCCTACAAATATTCTCCGTTGATCATGTATTTCAATTCAGCAATAACTATGATATACTTTTTTTTTCAAAATTTCTCTGGTCACTGATACAAATTTTGCAGATAAATCAACAGACCTTATTAATTAATTTTGAACACTTCAACAAGGCATTGTGCATTGCATACGACTGAATGAATCACTGTTCAAGTAACAACATATTGTGTTTGTCATTCCTATAAGTTGTTGGAAATGCTGCACCGGCTGTCAGTGACAAGAACGAGAACGGTAGCGTAAACATCCACAGCAAAGGAAGCAACAGCAAAAAACGAGTGCAGTAAAACCAGCAGCACCAGCAACAACAACAACAACAACAACAACAACAACAAAACACAACCCTTACAATCACATTAGCAGGAATAATAAAGAGTACAAACATGCAATAAGACCAAACAACAACAACAACAACAACAACAACAACAACAACTACAACTACAACAAGCAAAAACAATCATAAAAGAGTAACATCCACACCGCAGCATTTCAACACCAGGAAAAGACAAAAAAAGACTGTTAAAAAGAAAAAAGTAAAAGAAAAAGACAGTAAGAATGAAAAAAATATATATATAATGACAGGCAGATGCAGGTGAGTACGAGGTCTGGGATAAACTGTGTCATGTTAACGCCAGTAAAAAAATAGATGGGTGTGACAGCTAACCCTTCCTTTCTACCCCGCATATACGCACCACAAACGCCACTACCACCACCAGTACCACCACCACCACCATCACAACGAGAACCAACACAAGAACGACGACAGCTTTAACACGAGACTTTTTTTTTATGTAGGAAGGACACTAGCCAAGGGCAACAAAAATCTAATAAAAAAAATGCCCACTGAAATACCAGTCCCATAAAAGGGTCAAAGCAGTGGTCAAAAATTGATGAATAAGTGTTTTGAAACCTCCCTCTTGAAGGAATTCAAGTCATAGGAAGGTGGAAATACAGAACCAGGCAGGGAGTTCCAGAGTTTACCAGAGAAAAGGATGAATGATTGAGAATACTCGTTAACTCTTGCGTTAGAGAGGTGGACAGAATATGGGTGAGAGAAAGAAGAAAGTCTTGTGCAGCGAGGCCGCGGAAGGAGGGGAGGCATGCAGTTAGCAAGATCAGAAGAGCAGTTAGTATGAAAATAGCGGTAGAAGACAGCTAGATATGCAACATTGCGGCAGTGAGAGAGAGGCTGAAGACAGTCAGTTAGAAGAGAGGAGTTGATGAGACGAAAAGCTTTTGATTCCACCCTGTCTAGAAGAGCAGTATGAGTGGAACCCCCCCAGACATGTAAAGCATACTCCATACATGGACGGATAAGGCCCTTGTACAGAATTAGCAGCTGGGGGGGTGAGAAAAACTGGCGGAGACGTCTCAGAACACCTAACTTCTTAGAAGCTGTTTTAGCTAGAGATAAGATGTGAAGTTTCCAGTTCAGATTATAAGTAAAGGAAAGACCGAGGATGTTCAGTGGAGAAGAGGGGGACAGTTGACTGTCATTGAAGAAGAGGGGATAGTTGTCTGGAAGGTTGTGTCGAGTTGATAGATGGAGGAATTGAGTTTTCGAGGCATTGAACATTACCAAGTTTGCTCTGCCCCAATCAGAAATTTTAGAAAGATCAGAAGTCAAGCGTTCTGTGGCTTCCCTGCGTAATATGTTTACCACCTGAAGGGTTGGACATCTATGAAAAGACGAGGAAAAATGCAGGGTGGTATCATTAGCGTAGGAGTGGATAGGACAAGAAGTTTGGTTTAGAAGATCATTAATGAATAATAAGAAGAGAGTGTGTGACAGGACAGAACCCTGAGGAACACCACTGTTAATAGATTTACGAGAAGAACAGTGACCGTCTACCACAGCAGCAATAGAACGGTCAGAAAGGAAACTTGAGAGTAAGTTACAGAGAGAAGGATAGAAACCATAGGAGGGTAGTTTGGAAATAAAAGATTTGTGCCAGACTCTATCAAAAGCTTTTGATATGTCCAAGGCAACAGCAAAAGTTTCACCAAAATCTCTAAAAGAGAATGACCAAGACTCAATAAGGAAAGCCAGAAGATCACCAGTAGAGCGGCCTTGACGGAACCCATACTGACGATCAGATAGAAGGTTGTGAAGTGATAGATGTTTATATATTTGTCTATATAATTATCAATTTTTATGACTCTCTCTCTCTCTCTCTCTCTCTCTCTCTCTCTCTCTCTCTCTCTCTCTCTCTCTCTCTCTCTCTCTCTCTCTCTCTCTCTCTCTCTTTCTCTTTCTCTCTCTCTCTCTCTCTCAGGCCTGGGCCTGTGGGTCTCGGCCCCCAGCCCGGAGGAGGGGCAAAAGGAGGCCAGGAGCGCCACGACCCCCGCGGAGGACGAGGGAGTGGGGCTCGTCCTCCGAGGAGTGTGGAAGGGAATGGTGGCCCCTTCCCCACCACCACAGCGCGAACTCCCCCAGCCAGGGAAGGCTCGCCAGAGGAGGGGCAGGGCCCTGTCCCTCACTCTGGTGGTGTACTCCGCCCTGCTGGAGTACTTCCCTGAATGAGGGGGGCAGCCAGCCCCAAAGGGCAGTCGGCTGCCCTGGGAAGGGGGAGGGGGGAGGGAGGAGGGGATAGATTAGGTGGAAGGGAAACGGGGGAGGGGGAAGGGAGGAGAGGGAGGGGATAGGATAGGTGGGAAGGGGGAGGGGAGAGAGAAGGTAGCCGGTAGGGAGGAGGGAGTGCTGCCTTGGGAGGGGGGAGGGGGGAAAAGGGTAAGTTAGGTTATAGGTTAGCTTAGGTTAGGTTAGGATAGGTTAAGGTTTGGTTAGGTCAAGACCATTCTGGCAAAAATTATGACTTAAAGGCTGTAGGGATGGACGCAATATCTGCTAATGCTCCCGCTGTGGATGTGTCTAACGTTCCCCTCATATTCTCTGACATCGATGTGGGTGCCCTCGTCAGACCAAGTGGACAGATTGATATGTTGGTTGGCTCAGATTATTGTGGATTGTTACCGCAAGTAGTCGAAACGAAGGGAAAATTGCAGCTATTGAGGAACAACTTTGGGTATTGTCTGAGGGGAGGACATCCATTAATATCAACCAAAGTTAATGAAGTAGGTCACTTAACAGCTGTTGTAAATAAGGATGTCGTGAACTTGGAACACAGCGTGGTGGTTGTTGAAAAGGGTGAGAATCTTGAGGAAAGTCTCGACAAATTCTTCAGCTTAGATACTGTTGGAACAAAATGTACACCTAAATGAGTCAGATGTTTATGTAAAGGATGTCCTGCTAATGGAAAGTATACCATGGAGGAAGAACGTGAGCTCGACCTTACTGAGAAAGGTTTGAGTTATGATGAGAAGGGCAAGAGATGGGTTGCTGCTTATCCTTGGATTAGGGACCCCTACAAGTTACCTAACAATATCAAGGCTGCTGTGATTCGACTTAGGTCGACAGAGAGGAGCTTACACAGGTTAGGTGAAGAATATGCAAGGATTTATCATCAGGAAATTGAGGACATGCAAAAGAGAGGGGTGGCTGGAAAATTGACAGAGCATGACCTTGAAAGGTATGATGGCACCACACACTATATTCCCCGTCACGAAATTTTGAAGCCAGAGTCAGGTTCCACCCCCCCTGAGAATTGTTTTTTATTCATCCGCCCAGTATTGCGGACACAGATTGAATGAGTATTGGGCTAAGGGGCCAAACATGTTGAGCAATATCACTGGTGTGCTACTGAGGTTCAGGGAGGAGATTGTGGGTATTGTGGATGATATTAGTAAAATGTACCATTCAGCAGGAATGAGTGAGTTTGATCAGCATGTTCATAGATTCCTTTGGAGAGGCATGAATACTTCAAGAGAACCTGACCATTTTGTTAACTTCAGTAACATTTGGCGATCGTCCCAGTGGCGCTATTGCGGTTATGGCTTTGAGATACACAGCTGAGATGAATGGAGAAAAATTCCCACAAGTTGCCGAGTTGATTAAGGAGAATACCTATATGAATGATGTGATTAAATCTGTTCACACGTTTCCGGAGGCACTTGCTCTGATCTCAAATACTGAAACTGTGTTAAGGGAAGGTAATTTTCACATAAAGCATTGGACTGTTAGTGGGGATGGGCACAGTCCTAATAACACGAACATACTGAATGTAAGCGATGCCAAGGTGTTAGGTTTGAAATGGCTTCCTTCACAGGATAATTTTGTATTCACTGTGTCTGTCAATTTTTCTAGGAAAGGAAAGGGAGTGCGTCTCTCTCCAGGAATGACTAAAGATCAATGCTTGATCGAGTTTCCACAAACCATTCATTCAGACAATGGCACACAGCTGGTTGCTGCTCACAAGGAGCTAGGCGAGGTAGCTAAAGATTTGAATTTAGATGTCGTATCCAGATTTGGAAACAGTAATGGTATACAGTGGTCATTCAACAAGTCCAGTGATGCCCCATGGTTGAATGGCGCACATGAAAGCTTGATTAGACTTGTGAAGAATGGCATATCAAAATCCATAGGAGATGGCATTCTCACTTTCAGTGAACTTCAGACTGTGGTGTATGAAGTGGCTAACCTGTTGAACAGTAGACCCATTGGTATTAAACCAGGATATGATGTGGAATTAGGAGTATATTTATGTACAAACGATTTGCTATTAGGACACAATACCATGGCAACATGGCAGGGGCAAGTGGAGACTGGCTCAGGTTACTAAAGTAGAGCAGGGCAGAGATGGCAAAGTAAGAGAAGTTCACTTAAGGTACAAATTATGTAAACATGGTGCTGACTATAAGGGTGTTAGGGATAAAACAATGTGTAGATCTGTTCACAGACTGGTGGTATTACTTCCTGTAGAAGAACTGTAAAGGTTATATGCTTATTTCTTTAAAGGTGGGAGTGTATCATGAATGATATTTATGGGTTTGTTGTATTTCTGGGAAGGGTTGTTTCCACGTATGTAGTGTGTCTATTCGTTCGTTCGCTGACGTGGCAGCGTCTCGGTGATGCCAGTGGGGCAGGCCTGAGCCAGTCCTGCCGCTCCACACCCCGTGGATAGGTCACCCTGCTACCGTGCTGCTCGTAGTCAAGGTGACGGTGACTTCGTCTCTTGTGCGTTTGGATGTGGTGGAGCAAGGTGCCCACGGTGTGGAGCCGGTGCAAGGGCTCAGGACTGCTTTGGGCTCCCCAGGACCAGTAGTGTTACGCTGCATGGTAACACTCCGGGTTCTGTTCTGTTCATCAATATACAGCTAATTTCTCTTTATCTGATTCATCACTTACTCTTCCACTTTCTATTTATTTGTTTATATTGCCCTTCAATCATTCTATTTTCCTGTGTTTCTTCACTTACCTACCTATTCGTCGATGTGTTTGTCTGTATATATTTCCCTATCTAATACTTCTGCCTTCTCATCTATCAACGGTGATTTATCAACATATTTTCCCACTTATGTCCTTATTATCTTTGTCTGTCCGTCTGTCTGTCTGTCTGTCTGTCTGTCTATTCATCTAATCTATTTTCTACTTACTGAACTGTATATCTACCCATCTATACATATCTATATCTACTTATATACCTATTCATTTATTCATCTATCTATCAATCTATCTATCCATCCATCTGTCCATCTGTATATCTTTCTATTTATCAGCCAGTCGATCTATTCAACTATTTACCCATCCAGCCATCTATCTATAAGTCTACTTGTTCAACCAGATACTTATTCATTAATCAATTCGTCAGACCAACAACACATTTCTCTATCTGCGCCTGAACATACTCACCGATCCGTCTCCCCGTTCACCGCCATTGTACCGAGATAATGCACCCTCGATACACTCCTATAGCGGCCAGGCAACGCTATTTCGCCATGTTCCCCTAAGCATCACCCCAGTTCCTCCCACAGCTCCCTGCTTATAAGGGAAGACAAGGCCCTGCTAATGCTACGGGACTGGAGGAGGGGGAGGAGGAAGAGGAGAGGCGTCTGTTGCAAGCATTATGTCGGCAAAAGGAAAGATGGAACGTAAGAGAGAGAGGATGAAGGATGGTGCAGCGAGGGAAAAGAAGACAGAAATTCGTGAAAATGAGAGAAGTTGAGAGTGAGGTGTGGTGGTGGTGGTGGTGGTGGCGGTGGTGAGGGACAGGAGAGTAATTAGGAATGATTAATGGTGGCGGGGGTGAGGTATGGGACAGAATCATGGTGGAGTGGAGTTTAAGCTGTGGTGATGGTGACGGTGACGTTGTGGTGGCAAGGATGAGCTTGTGCGTGAGTGATTACTGATTAGTGATGACAGGTTAATAGGGCGTCAGTTTATATTAACAGCCACTGGACATGATACATTACGGACAGCTGATGTGCAGTGGAGGAGCGTGTTGTTATTATAGTCTTGAGATCACTTATTTGAGTCTAGAATAGATCATAAGGGCAACAGTTTGGTTAGAGTTTACAATACCACTTAATTTCCGCCTGGTAAACAGTGGATGGAAAAGGGAGTTAAATCAAGTTGGTTCATTTAGTTAGTAGGGTGTCTTGATGCTCGTCTCTTATAGCAACTCAAGTCATACGGAGGTGAGTAAACATATGATCAGTTCAAGTCATAAGAAGTTAGATAAAAATCAGGGAGAATTGCCGAGTTTAATTGTGAAAGGGATCAAAGAGTGAAGAGGCCAGTCAACTCTCGCACTATTAAAGAGAAAACAAGGGCTGAAGGTAAGTGAAAAGCCTAGTTGTATCAGAGCGTGTGTTTCACGAGCAGGGTTGAATTGTAGCGTTCGGATTGCTTTGTATTCATGGTGAGGGTAATCACACCAGGGGCGGGATGTGATACGTTAACAGGAGTGTTTGTATGCATAATAAAGCGACACAATAATAGATATGGAACGTGCCACATTGATTGCTTTGCATTCTTTTTAAATTATTTGAATTTTTTTTCCATGAAAAGAACCGTAATAAGGCAGTTCAAGGAAGCATTAAGTGGTAGTCAGATGACACTTCATCATAAAAGTAAATGAATACCTAACTAAACGCACAGTAAAAAAAAAAAAATGAAATATTAAAGAAAACATGCTTCTCTCTGACGAGCATCACTCGCAAGACCTGCATTACATTCAGTCCCGAAGAGTCCTCAAGAGTCCTTTTTAATTATTTGACCCCTCCACATGAAACAATCACACCAGAGAAATGGTTCTACACTGGTGGTCCACAGTGACTCTTTAGGGTGGTCCACAGGATGGCTACTGTATTTGCTGATAAAAATGAAATGGAAAATTCAGTATGAACAATTTGATCAAAATAAACAACTGGCTATTAATTTTATTACACTTCTATTTAAGAGATTTATTGACAGTTTAAGTTGTAGCTGTTAGGTAATACTTCGAGTCACTTCTAAGTATAATCTACAACGAATGTTCAAGATTTACGCCGCCATCCGGGACTAGAGCCTGAGAACATACTCGTACTATACGCGTCAAGGTGACGAGCCATCCTGTTGATTTTTGTCAGCTTCCGCGCGGCGGCACGAGGCATCAAGTGCTGTGGACCACCGTGCCTGTGGCCAGTGGCCACCGAACTGCAGTGTTGATTAGTTGTATTATTTGTCCAAACTCTTACAGGTATGGGCGTGTAATTTGATTTGTGGTCATTTATTATGGTGTGTGGTGCACTATGTCAATGTGTGCAGTTGACGACACAAGATGCTGTATTAGAACCCAAACCAAAATTGAAAGGGTCCACATTTTCTTTGTTTTTGTCAGTGGCCCGTGGCCTGAAAGGAGTTGAAAACCACTGCACTAGAGGGTAATAACAGCATTAGTAAAAGCGTCCACTTCACTGCACGATGGTTTTCCCACGCCAGCACAAGCACGAGGGCGAGTCAGTTTGGCAGAATTCATACACTGCTTACTTTACTAAAGGGTAGTTAATCTAAATTAATTCCAAAACTGTAAGTAAGGACCTGTGGGATTGTTTCTATTTTGGTTGTCCTATGTAATCACATGTAATCCTCATTTTCCTCGTCCGCATTCTCCTGTTATTGATCAACTTTGTGATTTTAAGTAGTAGAGGTCAAAGTTGCAGGGGGATAACCTGTGTATGCAGCCCCTAAATGGAAGGTACACAAACTCAGTGACCAAAGCTGTGGCCTGATTGACTGCCGCCTCCCTGTAAAGCGCAACGCAAGGATGCTGCACAAACCCTCAGCAACCAAACTGTGCCTTCACCTGCGCTACGTACACACCACATCAAACAACTATCATACATTTATACTCTCCCTCACAAACAAAAGTAGACAGACCACAACTCTTTCGCTCACTTTTCTCTCAAGTTCTATTTTGTATTTCTATACCACATGGTATCAATTCCTGTATCTTGTCAGCTTCTGCTAGAGGGATTGGTGGGGAGAAACCTTCTATAATATCCTGTATCTCCCAATAACAGTTAATGTAGAATAATTATCCAAACAGCCTCGTCAATACCTCAAGGATTGGTCTTTCGTTGCACTTCCTTTTATTCCTTTGTATTCCTCCTCCTCCTCCTCTTGCAGCTGCTGTTGCTGGAAGTGATGGCTCATGAATAAAACGTGAATATGTTCTTAAACCACTCGGTGAAATCATAATACGAGCTGAGAGAGAGAGAGAGAGAGAGAGAGAGAATGTGTGTGTATGTTCTAGACCAGAGAGCCTCATCAGTCCCCCCACCCCACCAGCCACCCACTTTAAGCAACCATTCTGTAGACGCATCAAAGGATCATTTATAAGAGCAATATTGGAGGACAAATTGGGGAGCCACACTTCACGGCCACACGCGGGCCTGTCAGGGGGAAGGCGGCGGGCAAGAGGGGCAGGTGGACCATACCAGCGTGTAAGGTCAAAACATATCACGGCAAAAAGGAGATGGAGGAAGTGAGGCTATATTTTAATCCTTTACATTATTAAAGACAAAAAATGGTCTGTATGAATGAAAATATGGAAAAGAACTTATTTCCTTTCTACAGAGAAATTAAAAGGAGATGGAGAAGGTGAGGCTGAAGTTTAGCCATATATATTGTTAAAAATTGTTCCCTGTGTGAGGATATGAAAAACAAATATAACAACAGTATGATATTTTTTTCTTTTCTTTTCGGGACAAACTTGCTTGTAGCTAGAAACATATAATAGCAAAAAGAAGGCAGACAAAAAAGAGAATAGTGTTTAACAGAGTACATCGTTAAAAAACAAAAACAAAAATTGTATAAATCAAGATACGAAGGAGTATTTTAAAATGTCACTTTTTTTTTCACCTACGAACAGATGTGGAACACACTTGTCAAGTTACGTGAACATAAAGTGGAAATGCTGAAGAAAATAAAATAATGGAAGAACACTAAACCTTTGACGAGAATGGAACTGTTGATATTACTGGGATTTTTATTCATTTTTTTCTAGTGTACATCATTATCCCAGACTACATCACAACTACTACGTCATTCCGTTCCAGCGTAAAGGGAGAGACTATAGTGGTGATGATTTCACTGTAATGATGCTCTACAACCTATATCACTTTAACAAACTTTAGGTGCTGTATCATTACAAACACAACTCATCACCCACAGCAGAGTACCGCACAACATCCGACATTGCCTCACCCTCCTGAGCCAATAACCTGCAGGGAGTGCCACAGCCCCGCCAGGCTACATAGAACACGAGCAATCACCCTGAGAGCGCACCCCGTCACGTGACTTACTCTAACAGAAACTTAGTGTGGGGAAGCTGCCTCTGAGCGTCACATAATGCTGCACGCCATCCAGACCACGCTACGCTACGCCTCCTCCTCCTCCTCCTCCTCCTCCTCCCCCTCGCCCTTGTCCCCGCCCGACCACTTGCCTTCCTCTTTTACAGACAAATATCACGCCCCACGCGGCGCATGCAAGCATTACCCCGTCGCCGTACATTTGGCCGATTGCTCTGCTCTCGACACCCACACTGCTGCACGTCACTGAGAGAGAGAGAGAGAGAGGGAGAGAGAGAGGGAGAGAGAGAGAGAGAGAGAGAGAGAGAGAGAGAGAGAGAGAGAGAGAGAGAGAGAGAGAGAGAGAGAAAAGAGAGAGAGAGAATGGCATACAAATTGATAATTATATAGACAGATTAAGACATACAGGCATATAGACAGACAGAGACGACAAATACTGCTACTTAGAAAGAAGGAAAAACACACTCACGAAAAAGAAAAACGAAAAAGAAAATTTAAATTAAAAACGTGTGTGTGTGTGTGTGTGTGTGTGTGTGTGTGTGTGTGTGTGTGTGTGTACCATGTTTCCTCTCACTGCCATCCACATGAAGTTCATTCTGACCGTTTCATCTCGCGTCAAATTACTCAAGGGTTTTCGTAAATTTCGTCACAAAAAAAAAAAAATATCTATTATGTTTCTTTTCGCTTCGACGAAAAAAATGGATTCTCTTTCGGAGTTGACGTGAGAATGGAGATGGAGGTGGAGAGTCAACTTGAATAAGGAGATGAGTGGTGGAGAGAGGAAAGGAGATGAAAGAGATGAGGCTGGAGGGGATGTGGAGGGAAGGGAAGGAGGAAAGTCGCGGAGCTTGGAAGAACACTGTGGCACAGGAGCGTTGGAAGAAGAACTGAGGTGAAGTTAATAGTGTCTGTCTGTCTATCTGTCTGTCTGTCTCTTCAACCGGAAGAGGGAGGGTCGCGTGATGAACACTAAACTAGTGAAAGAGTCTCTGATAGATGTTATATTGCTTGGTAGCTAAGGATGAACAGACAACGATCAGTGGGGTAGAGTGAAGATAAGGTATGTTAGCACAAGGGATAGGAATATGAAACACTGCTTAAAGATTAAATACAGATATCTAAAGAACTAACACCACTACACAGAAATGAGTTACAGAAGAGCTTTAAGGTGAAACAAGGGAAACTAAATTGTTGAAGATCATTACGGATAGCGATACAGAAGATAATTCAATGAAGATGATCATGATGAGAAGAAGAATTAGTCAGACGACAAAATGAACATATTTCAAAGCGTTATATTCATCTGGTTCTGAGCAAGATGTCATGATTAATCATGAGGAAGACTTCAGGTCTAAACGGAAGTACGTGACACCTGAATCCAAGAGGCTGATGAGTGGAAAATTTTATGTCCTGTATATGAGGATGATATGAACCCATGATAAAAAGCCAGAAATGTCACGGTACAGATAGTCTTGGTCAAGTATAGACCAATCTCATGTCAAGTTAAGTAGAGTGTAATTTCCTTGTAACAAGAGCTAAGAACCACATTGTAACATAACGGCTTTTCAAACGTGTATTATGATCTAAATTATCAGAGAAAGAAAAGAAAATGACTCAATTAAAGAAAAGAAAAAAAAAAACATTGCACGCAACGCAGACTTTGATAATTTCATGCATAATTGCTTTAGTGTTGTGTTTTCATAAAGCGAGGAAGGAAAAGGTTAATGTTAAATTTGCAATTAGTGATATGCATAAAATATTAACAATCGTTCATCTTGTGCTAAAAAGTAAAAAATTTCTACTTAAAGTGATTGAGATGAAAATATTTGTATCTATGGATAATGGGAAGTCATTACTTATATGGGAGACTCTGATGTTGTTCAGTTGACTAGTAAATCTATTGCTGCAGCTCATATTGATGTTATGTTGTGATTAAAAACCGTGATGAAAGTACACGATTTGAAATGATGTTGTTCAGTTGGCTATTAAATCCATTCCAGCAGTTCATATTGATCTTATGATCTGATTAATAACCATAATGAAAGAACATGCTTTGAAATAAGTATTGTTGTTCCCTCTACACTTTATTTGAGCGCAGAATCAAATGTTTATTCATCTAAGAGAGTAAAGATAGATGAGTTCACCTAAAGCTGATATGAGTGACTACATTACAAACTTGGGTTGCTACTTACAACTTTTAGAGAGATTCCCGCCGACACCTTTTCATGTCCGCAGGATGACCTGCCTTCCATTATTTCTTTATAAATATAAGTGTTTTCTGACTGCATCACACTTCTAGTCATATTGAGAATACTCAGAACTGATTTTCCTGGCTTATGATATAACTGTTGTGGAAAATATGATTAATTGCTGATCTCTCCTCTTACTGGTCAAGATATTCAAAGTTATATTTTGTTTTCTCCACAAATGCTCTATTTTTAAACTCGGAACTTATGAATTCTGGTAACAGGTGCCTTCCCAGTGGATGGGTACCTTTGTCTCTACACAATGTAAAGATAACCTGCAGTTCCTGATAAAAGCATCAGCCTGCCGGGACCCGGACTGGTACGTCTGGCTGTTGACAGTGCTGGCTGTTGGGGTCACCCTGATGTTCGTGGACGTGGGTGAGGGCCGCACCTATGGCTCCCCTGGTTCTGGCAGCATGGAGCGGGCCTTCCAAACCCACACCCTGCACCACTTCCACGGATGAGGGAACGAACATCCAGCCAAGTAACCAGTCGCGGGAGGACGCGCGATCATAAGGAGGGCATGTTGTAACCCAAGAAACAAGAAGAAATGAAACACGTAAGAAGAAAGAAGAATGAACAAGAATGTAGAAATGAAGAAGAAAATAAGAAGTAGAAAGAATAACTGAGGGAAGATGATGATAAAACACGAAAGCAAGTACCAAGAAGCATACTTGTTTCTTTTATTTATTTTTTTTCTCTCATATATATACGAGGTGTGTCATTAAAGTTCCAGGACTGGTGCCACAGTAAAGTTCCAGGACTGGTGCCACACAAGTTTTATTTCACATCCAGGCTACAAACTATAGGTTATCTCCTTCGAAGTAATCCTCCTGGCACCGCATGCACTTGTCCATCCTTCTCTGCCAGGCTTGCATGCACTGCTGGAAGGATTCTTGCGGGATGCTCCTCAGCTCCGTCGTCACGGCCTTTTTGATGTCGTCCGCATCATCAAAACGGGTCCCCTTCATGACCTCCTTGAGCTTGGGGAAGAGGAAGAAGTCGCACGGAGCGAGGTCAGGTGAGTAGGGCGGTTGCTCCAGCACGGCGATGTTCTTCTTGGCCAAGAACTCTCTGATGCTCAGGGCATTGTGAGCAGGCGCATTGTCGTGGTGAAGCAGCCACGAGTTGCCCTGCCACAACTCCCGCCTCTTCTCGCGCACTGCACGAAGCAGACGCCGCAGTACTTCTTTGTACACATGTTGGTTGACTGTCTGGCCCTGTGGCAAGAACTCGCAGTGGACGATGCCCCTCACATCGAAGAAAGCGATCAACATGACCTTGAAGCTGGACCTGGACTGCCTTGCTTTCTTCGGCCGTGGCGACGCCGGACTCTTCCATTGAAGGCTCTGGCGTTTGGTCTCCGGGTCGTACTCAAATACCCAGGACTCATCGCCGGTGATGACTCTCCTGAGCAAGTCTGGTTCAGTTTCCAGACGCTCGAGGATGTCCTGACACACCTGCATGCGTCGTCCCTTCTGGTCATCGTTCAGGAGTCTCGGCACCATCTTCGCACAGACTTTCCGCATGCCCAGATCTTCAGTGATAATCTTCCACACGCTGTTGTGGTTCATGCCAAGCTCATCTGCGATCTTTCGAACAGTCAACCGACGATCGTCACGCACCATCTGCTTGACACGCTCAACATTGGCCTCATTCCTGCTCGTTGAGGGTCTTCCACTCCTGGGGTCATCTTCCACGTCCTCCCGGCCCTCTTTGAACCTCTTGCACCACTCAAAAACACGTGAGCGTGACATTGTCTCATCCCCGTACACTTTTTGCAGCATACCCAGTGCTTCTGACGGCGTTTTCCCCAACTGCACCAAAAACTTCAAGTTTGTTCGCTGTTCAGCGCTCATTGTTAAACGACCTGCAACAGAGGACATGATTTTAAAAGCACGTAAGAAAAAGATTAGTGACTGTAGAGGGTTGGGAGCGCAGTTGTATACTCCAGAAGGATTACTTTGAAGGGGAAATATGGTGGTTTGTGGCTTGGGTTTGAAATTCATCTTTTAGGACACCAGTCCTGGAACTTTAATGACACACCTCGTATATATATATATATATATATATATATATATATATATATATATATATATATATATATATATATATATATATATATATATATATATATATATATATATATATATATATATAACTTATTTATTTCATCAGTGAGCTCTGTGTGTGTGTGTGGGGGGGGAGGGGGGCTCTAGGTCAAGCGTTTGTAGAGTGTATGGAGGAGGAGGAGGAGGAGGAGGAGGAGGAGGAGGAGGAGGAGGAGGAGGAGGAGGAGGAGGAGGAGGAGGAGGACGAATACAAAGGAAAGCCAAACAGCAATAGACCTCTTAGTCCTTGCAAGGCTGTCTGGTAACTACTTCTAACTAGCTACAGGGAAGAGAGACAGGACAGCATAGCAGAAGGCTCCTCCCTACCCACCACTCCCTCCAGCTTGTGCTGGCATGGAAATAGTTGAGAAAAAGTACCATGCATTATGGAAAAACTGACATGGAATTTTCATAGGAAAGAATGAAAGGAGGTTCTCCTATTTACCCTACGGTAAACTCTATACGCCTATCTGAAAGTAAATACAATTTATCATAAAATTTGTCTGTAAAATAAGAGTTTATTAGTGAATTTAGTAATTACTCGGACAAGAAGAGAGCTTGTTGGGGATTTGCTTTTAGATATTTGTCTATTTTATTTTTTAATGATTCAATAGAACTGCTGTTTACAATTTCGGCAGAAAATTTATTCCATATATTTACTATACGATTAAAGAAAAAAATGTTTGACCTCGTGGGATTTAAAACGTTTGGGTATAATCTTGAATCCATTATTTCTTGTTAGGTTAGAATGATCAATAGTAAAATATTTAATTGCATCAATGTTACTATATCCTTTAAAGATTCTGAACACTTCAATTAGGTCTCCTATTATCCTGCGCTTTATTAAACTAAATAGTTTTAGTTCTTCCAGTCGTTCCTCATACGCCTTATTAACGCAATCTTGGAATCATCTTTGTGATTCTGCGCTGTATCTTCTCTAGTTTTTGAATGTCTTTTTTTGTAATATGGTGACCAAAACTGTACACAGTATTCTATATGAGGGCGCACCAGTGAGTTATATAAGGCAAGGATAAACATTTTTTATTTAAATTCAAAGGTTCTTCCAATGAATCCTACTAATTTATTTGCCGTCTTTACTGTTTTTATGCAGTATTGACTCGGCTTTAGGTCGTTTGACACAACGACACCAAGATCTTTTTTTTATCAGCTTGACAGTGGCATGTTTTTCTTTACATGAATAAGAGGAGAGGGAAAAGAGGAGAAGGAGGAGGAGAAGGACGAGGAGGAGGAGGAGGAGGAGTAAGAATGACGAGTGAGGACGAGGAGTGAGGAAAATGAAGAAAAGAGGGAGCAGAAGGACACCAAGAACAAAGAAAAAACAAGAAGCGAGACACACACACACACACACACACACACACACACACACACACACACACACACACATAAAAATAAATAAATAAATAAAAAAATTTGTGGATATCTATTAACGAGAGAGAGAGAGAGAGAGAGAGAGAGAGAGAGAGAGAGAGAGAGAGAGAGAGAGAGAGAGAGAGAGAGAGAGAGAGAGAGAGAGAGAGAGAGAGAGAGAGAGAGAGAGAGAGAGAGAGAGCAGTGGAGGTAAGTGATGGTGGTGGTGAGTGGAATGAAGGGTTGATGCTGTGTTTCTCTATATACTTTTTCTTTTCTTTTCCTTCTTCGTCTTTTTCTTATTCCTGTAATTTTGTAGTGAGCAACAGATGGTGCTGCGACACATCTCATGAAATGATTCTTCCACTCAGAATATTTACCAAAGCATGTTACACTAAACGAAGAAAACACTACATGCATATATACAAAATAAAACATTGAGGTTAATCAGTGTTGTTCAAAATAATGACCATCCTGTGTCCTCAGGTCACAATAATCCACCTCCTGCTCTTCTTGCTTCCTCACTGATGCACGTAAGGGTCACGGCTCGTTTTTTTCCCTTGGATGTGTAAACGCGGAACTGAACTTACACAGTGACACGAGAATGTCGCAGTGTAAGTCATTTTGGCTGACTCCAAAACTAAACGTCAGTTACGTTGTGTGAATTGTTAACTGTGGCGAGGTTTTCCAAGGCTGTAAATGGCTGTCAGACCGTGGTGGCGTGAAAATGTTAGTGAGATATTAGTGCACAGGTGCTCGTGTATCGATACAGACTGAGATATCAGAGATAACTGACTGAGGGAAATTAATATTTAGACAATTAAATATACTGAATCATATAAATGTATTATATCTATTGTTTTGAAGAGAGTGTTCATGATTGCAGTGTTGGTTTGGCAAAAATTAAATATCATTAATGGAAAGGGAGCATCTCTGTTGCCGATGAAAAATAATCTTAATTCTTTACCTTCTTTCATTCTTGTCTCTGATTGGCTAAAGTCCTTATCACATTCTAGAACCAAGGTCTTTCATTGGCCCATCTGGTGGATGCCAAAGTGCTTTAGCTCCAAGCTGCTGAGTGGCTGCAGAAGCGACCGCTGAGGTATACTAACAGTCAGATCAGGTTTTCAGTAAGACTGGCCAATGCCTGGATTTTCTACAGAAGATTTTGGCGCACCGCTGAATAATACAAGATTCAACAAGAAGAACAAGAAACAACAGTCAATGGACGCTCACGAGACCCTCGGTGAGAAGAACACGGAGAAAATTAAACAGACCAAGCATCACAGCAAGAGGAGGAGCTTGGAAAACCTCCAAGACTGCACCGGTCATAAGAAAACAAACACTGAAGGGGTTATGGAACCCAAAAAGCAGAGGAATATCTTAAAAACCAAGACGCGGATGAGGATGGAATATTTGTATCCCATTATAGACCCCAACAAGAAGAGGAAGAAGCAGGACATGGAGGGCGATGAAAACCAGAACAAGAAGACCAAGAAAGACACGGAGGACCACGAGAAGCAGTACAAGAACACGAAGAAGGACACAGACGACCACGAGAAGCAGGACAGGAAGACGAAGAGGGGCACGGAGGACCACAAGAACCAAGACAAGAAGAGGAAGAAGGACATGAAGGATCACGAGAAGCAGGAAGAGAAAAGCAAGGACAAGGAACATCACGAGAACCAACACAAAAACACCAAGGGAGAAGGCAGGAAAAACCGAAGGAAAGGGTGGAATATGGAGTGCTGTAAACGGATTAAGGACTGCATCAAGAAATGGAACAAGAAGGATAATGAATACTACGAGGAACAGGCCAAAAAGAGCAGCACGGAGAAACGTGAGAGCCAGGCCAAGAAGAGGAAAGGTAAGAGTATTGAAGACCATGATAGCCAGGCCAAGAAGAGAAAGGGGCAGGGCAAAGAGGACCATGACACCCAGGTCACGAAGAAATTGCACGACAAGGAGGAACATGACAGTCAGGCCAAGAAAAGAAAGAGGCAGGACAAGGAGGAAGATGACACCCAGGCCAAGAAAGTGAAGAGGCAGGACAAGAAGAAACATGACACACAGGCCAAGAAAAGGAAGAGGCAGGACAAGGAGGAACATGAAACCCAGGCGAAAAAGGGGAAGGGAGAAGAGAAAGAGCCAAAGAAGAGGAGGCCGCTGGAGAATTATAAGCGTATCCTTGATCACCTCAGGAAGAGGGGAGGGCGGGACAGCAGCAACGTGCTGAAGCTGAAGGTGGAGGCCGAAAGAGTCAAAAAGAAGAGGAGTGTGAGCGAGTACTGCCGTGTTCATCTTGAGGAAGGACACATGACGGATGCGACCGTGCGCGGCCATCCATGTCTTGTCTTTTTTGACACCGGCGCCTCAGCCAGCATCATGTTCCTGTCACTGGCTAAGAGAGCGGGCCTCCTCACGGGCCGCGAGAAGACAGAAAAAATACTCTTCTCTACCTGGAATGGCATCCTGTTGCTGGACGTGATCATGCTCGACGAGGTACTGTTGGTGCTGAAGGACGGCCTTGCGGTCAATACGCCCATGTTGGTGTTTCCAAAGGAGGCGGAGATCACCTCTCGCAACGACGTGATAGTGCTGTCCATGAGCCGCCTGCAGGAGGCTGAGATGCGGCAGGACTTCCATCACGACGGTAGCAGCACCCTGTTCCTGCGTCACCCGGAACGTCTGCGGCGGAGACCTCAGCAAGGGCGCGAAGGGAAAGTGTTCGCGTTTGCCGCACAAGCACAAGGCGTCGAGGAGCCGCTGATGATGCTGCTGGACACATGCTCTACTATACCATTCTCTATCACCAAGATCGGCCGGTACAACGTGCGGTGCAGGACAGGAAGCGAGACTGCGCTGCCGACACGAGTCATTCTGCAGTTTGGCAGCGGCACACTCACAGTGCAGATGAACACCAACCAGGGGGTTAGCGACTTCGACTTTGTGTTTGGACGACCGCTGCTCTGTAAATTACGAGCAGTAATAGATTATGTTGATTCGACCATGACGTTGAAGCTCAACAGAAAACAATTTTGCCTCGACATCTTCCCTCACTGAGCGAGCCGCCCTCCCGCGTCCCCTCTCCTCTCTTTTTTTTTTTTTTTTACTTATATTATTTTATTTTTTTTATATATCATGGAAATCAGCAGAAGGAAAAAAAAAAATTTTTAAAGCCTGCACAAATGTAGCTCACAAAAAGAAAATAGGAGTAGTGCCCTGGGTACAGAAATAATGTGGATTAAGGACATTAGACAAAGTGTTCCGGATTAAGGATGTTAAATGAAGAAAATAGTCTGGATTAAGGATAGTGGATTAAGAAAATATTATTATTATTATTATTATTATTGTGAAGAAATTCACAATAATAATAGTACATTAACGGAAAAGTCTGGATTAAGGATAATGGATTAGGAAAATAGTTAAAATTAAGGATAGTGGATTAGAACAAAACTCTGAATTAAACATACTGGATTAGAAAAATAGTCGGAATGAAGGCTAGTGGACTAAGAAAATAGTATCGATTAAGGATACTGAATTTAGAAAATAGCCGAAATTAAAGATAGTAGATTAAGAAAATACTCTGGATTAAGAAAAGATGATTAAAAATACTCGAGATTAACGAAAGAGGATTAAAATCAGTGAGGATTAACGATAATGGATTAAGAAAGTAGTCTCCATTAACACTTAAACTGCGGACAAAAAATAAACATCATGCACGGCGAAAATCTACGGCGTTTTACGAAAGCGCGGATTGGCATATCAAAAGCGCGGAAAACGTTGCTGATATATTGCTATCAAAAGCGCGTTAGAATATCAAGTCAAAAGCGCGTTTTATCACTCACCTCTAAGTCAGATTGTTTATACGTTCAATAACGATCGTTCACCTGTTGTAGGAAAAATTGTATATTTGTTAATTAAGTATAGGATTGACCTTTTAAGTATATTCTTCTTGCACCTTAGTACAGGCTTGTCCTTGCAGTCCTTTATAAAACTTTAAAAAATTTTATAGAAACTGTATAAAAAATATGTGTCCATAAAACCAGTTTATGTCATAAAACATTCGTCATACACCTTGCAATCCTTTATAAAAACACTTCTCCTCTTCCATAAAAACTCAGTTACACGTTTGTTCTTGCTGTGAATCTGTTTCCCAAGGCCTTCATATAATTGCGTCGATTTATTTGCCCAGAGATAAATTTGTTGTACTGTGTCACGGCATACTCTGTCCTGTCTCGATCAACTTTCCGCATACTTGCTGGTTTACCGACACTCTTGATCTTAA
Organism: Scylla paramamosain; assembly: GCF_035594125.1. Lineage (NCBI taxonomy): Eukaryota > Metazoa > Arthropoda > Malacostraca > Decapoda > Portunidae > Scylla > Scylla paramamosain. Next base: position 11,112,369 of record NC_087189.1, on the reverse strand, counting down.
CATAAGTAGCAGTCTGGAGCTTTCCTAGTACATCCATGAATACAAATATAGATGGGTGGGATGCATAAAATTGCTCATTGAAATGAGCATGAAAAAATTCGGCAACATTGTTCGTACGCTTTGTATTTGAGGGGATTTCAGCCCACAGCACTGGGGGATATCTTGACTCTGCTGTTACATAATTATCAACCAGATAGTCTGCAAAGCGAATACATCTTTCATCTTGAGGTGCCTCTGTCATTACTTCCTCGACAAAGCAATCTTCTACATCTGTTGGGTCAATGAAATGAAGACCAAATGATAATTTCAGCCACTGGCCTATATCACTGTTGGTGTCCTTGTAATTCTTACTTAGGCCCAGGTTCTGAATTTTTCTCCACCATGCCTGGCCTAAATGAAATCTACAACATTTGATCACAGCGGTTGGAAATCTCTCTCTCAGAACAGTGAGCATGGCAAAATTCAAAATCAACATGTATCACTGAGGGTTCCAGTTGCATATTCTTTGAGTTGCAAATGTCATTTAAACATTTCCACAGCTTTCTATAAATATCTTCAGACTGACCTGGCAAGAGGGCATACACTAATGGAATATAATGCCCTTTACACAATCCATGTATGGTGTATAGTTGGTAGAAGAACTTCGGACAGCTCTTGAAGGTCCCATCAACGAAGATCTCTTCAGCATTGTTCGCCAGAAATGCAAGATTAGTAATACATGAAATGATAACTATACCAAAATATGGATTATTTTCAAGGATGAAATCTTCACCTTTCGTCGTAGTTGTATTCATAGAATTTAGAGCACGATGTACTTCCTCACGAGTTTTAGGCAATACAGGATACGCTTTCCGTCTTTCTCGGTATAATGATTGTGCTATAGATCTTAGATCACCTGATTCTAGCTCATTTTCAGGAAATGTATGCAACTCCGTTCTAATGAGCTTAGATGGCCTTGCCGTCATGTCGTCAGTCGCCTTCCGTTTCACCTGTGCACGTAGTTGTTGTCTTTCAAGTTTTCTTTCTTCTTTTTCATGGTTTATGCTCCAAATCAACTGGAACAATGGCAGTCACTGTGTTGTCTGTTCTAAGTCTACCTTTACATTTCTTGTTGGTACATCTCCAAGAAATGCATCCGTCCACCAATGTACTGTCCACTCTGTATTTATATCCATCGTGCATCAAACACTTCTTGCCTTTGTTTGTTTGGGAAATCGTAAACTCCATAGCTGCAAGTTATGACAACACAGGATTGACTGTCAGGAAACAGCAGCAGACTGAACAGGAAACCATCGAGACAGACACTCGCGGTGGTCTCGGTGAACAGTGTGAAGCATTATGACACACCGAATGATTCTCAATGACACAGCGAGTGAACGGATTAACCTTGCCGCGCATTTGATAGTACTTTAAGGGTGAGTTTCGAACGCGGTCGCTTTCTCGAATCCGCGCTTTTGATATACGCTCAAAATCTAAATGCAGAAGTAAATAATGAATGAGGAGATTGTGATGTGAAATACTACAGCACATGGAAGTGGTACAGAAAATATTAGGGCAACACAAGGAACTCAAAAAGCGCGCCAAAATTTCACTTGTCGGGTAGAATGATGACGACAGGAGAAAGCTCTCGCTCACTCTCGCTCTGGCTCCGGCTGTCGCTCTCTCTTCTCCTCTCTTCTTTCCGTTCCTTTCTCTTCTCTCATCTCTCCTCTCCTCTCCTCTCTTCTTTCCTCTCCTGTCCTCTCCTCTCTCCGACTCCTCTCCTCTCCTCCCTCCTCTCCTCTCCTCTCCTTTCTCCTCTCCTCTCCTCTCCTCTCCTTTACTCTCTCCTCTTCTCTCCTCTCCACTCTTTTCTCCTCTCCTCTCCTCTCTTCTCTCCTCTACTCTCTCCTCTTCTCTCCTTTCTCCTCTCTTCTCCTCTCCTCTCCCTTCTTCTCTCCTCTCCTCTCCTCTCCTCTCCTCTCCTCTCTCCTCTCCTTTCTCCTCTCCTCTTTCCTCTTTTCTTCTCTCCTCTCTCCTCTTTTCTCCTATCCTCTCCTCTCTTCTCTCCTTTTCTCTCCTCTTTTCTCTCCTCTTCTCTTTTCTCTCATTTCTTCTCTTATCTTTTCTCCTCTCTTCTTCTCTCTCCTTTCCTCTTCTCTCTCCTCTCCTATCTCCTCTCTTCTTTTCTCTCTTTTCTTTTCTCTTATCTCCTCTCCTCTCCTCTCCTCTCATATCCTCTTTCCTCTCCTCTTTTCTCTCTCTTCTCTTCTCTTCTCTTTTTTTCTCTCCTCTCCTCTCATCTCCTCTCCTCTTTTCTTCCTTCCTCTTCTCTCCTCTTCTCTCCTCATAACTTCTCTTAAACTTTCTCCTCTTCACTCCTCTTATCTTCTCTTCCCCTTCCTTGCCTTCATATTAAATGAAATTTTCTCTCTCTTCTCTTCTCTCCCCTTCTCTCATCTCCTCTCTTCTCCTGTCCTCTCCTCCCCTCTCCTCTCCTTTCTCTTCTCCTCTCCTCTCCTCTCCTCTCTCTCCTCTCCTTTCTCTTCCCCTTTCCTTTCTTCTCCCCTCTCCTCTCCTCAACTCTCCTTTTTCCTCTACTCTCTCCTCTCCTTTCCTCTCCTCTTCTCTCCTCTCTCCTCCTCTTTCATCTCCTCTATCCACTTTTCTCTACTGTTTTCTCTCCTCTCCTCTTTACTCTCGTCTCCTCTCCTCTCTTCTCCTCTCTTCTCTCCTCCCCTCTCCTTTAATCGAATCTCTCATCTCCTCTCTTCTTTTCTCTCTCCTTTTCTCTTCTCTTCTCTTCTCTTCTCTCCTCTCCTTTTCTCTTCTCTTCTCTTCTCTTCTCTTCTCTTCTCTTCTCTTATCTCCTCTCCTCTCCTTTACTCTCATCTTCTCTCCTCTTTTTGTCCTCTTTTCTCTATCTTCTCTAGAAGCCTATCCTCTCCTCTCCTCTCCTCTCCTCTCCTCTCCTTTCTTCTCCCGTTCTCTTCTCTTCTCTCCTCTCATCTACTCTCTTCTACTATAGTTAGTGCTTTCTCTTTTCTTGTCTTCTTTTCTGTTTGATTCCGAGAGAGAGAGAGAGAGAGAGAGAGAGAGAGAGAGAGAGAGAGAGAGAGAGAGAGAGAGAGAGAGAGAGAGAGAGAGAGAGAGAGAGAGAGAGAGAGAGAGAGAGAGAGAGAGAGAGAGAGAGAGAGAGAGAGAGAGAGAGAGAGAGAGAGAGAGAGAGAGAGAGAGAGAGAGAGAGAGAGAGAGAGAGAGAGAGAGAGAGAGAGAGAGAGAGAGAGAGAGAGAGAGAGAGAGAGAGAGAGAGAGAGAGAGAGAGAGAGAGAGAGAGAGAGAGAGAGAGAGAGAGAGAGAGAGAGAGAGAGAGAGAGTCTTCTCCTGCCCAGATCCATCATTCTCCGGCAAGTCAAATCTTGGCGTGCTTTTTGGAGTTTGTTAAGTTTGCTGTAATACATAATGTACCACTTTCATGTGCTGTAACATTTCACATCACCGTCTTGTCATTCATTACACTGTATGCTTTTGTATTTAGATTTTCGCCTTGTGTTATGATGTCTCTTTCCGTCCGCAATTTAAGGATTAAGGATAGTGCATTAAGAAAGTAGTCTGGATTAAGGATAAAGGATGGATAAAGGAAATAGTCTTTATTAAGGATGTTAAATTACGGAAATAGTATTGATTAAGGATAGTAGATTACGAAAATCTGCATTGAGGATAGGTGATTAAATAAATTGTCTGGATTATGGATGTTAGATTAACGAAATATTCTGCATTAAGGACACTGGTCTAAATAAACAGTCTCAATTAAAGATACTGGATGAAATAATTGTCTGCATTAAGGAGATCAGATTAAGAAAATAGCCTGAATTAAGGACAGTAGATTGAGAAGGTATTCTTGATTACGGAAAGTGAATTTAAAGACATTCCTTGGATGAAGGTCATTACGTTAAAAAAAGACTTTAGACTAAGAATTATATACAAAATAGTATGTACTCAGGAACGAGGGACTGAAATGTTCTTCAAAGGAGCAAAGGCTGTGCTTATATATAGATATAGAATTTTTATATTGTAATTTCTTATGAGAGTTTGAAACTATGGTCCATATTCTTATTTGCTGTGTGCTGGTGACCTGTCGATTAATATGTTTAGAGACTTTAACAGAAACATAAGTATAAAAGATTTATCATTCTTTTCCTTTTACCTCTTCCCGTGGAAGAGGGAAAGTCGAGAGATGACAACTAAACTAGTGAAAGTGTCTGTGATAGATGTTATATTGCTTGGTAGCTAAGGATGAGCAGGCAACGATCAGTGGGGTATAGTGAAGATAAGGCATATTACCACAAGGGATATGAATATCAAACACTGCTTACAGATTAAATACTGATATCTAAAGAACTATCACCACTACACAGAGAAATGATAGTTACAGAAGAGCTTTAAGGTGAAACAAGGCAAACTAAATTGTTGAAGAACATTACGGATAGCGATACAGAAGATAATTCAATGACAATGATCATGATGAGAAGAATGATTAGTCAGGCGACAAAATGAACATATTTCAAAGCGTTATATTCACCTAGTTCTGAGCAAGATGTCATCATTAATCATGAGGAAGACTTCAGGTCTAAACGGAAACAAGATACACGGAAACAACATAAACACGAAAGCAGGTACCAAGAAGCTACCACCACCCTGATAAATAAGAGACGAGACGTGACCACCGAGGAGAACAACAAGATGGGGTGAGTCATCACAAGACTAACAGAGCCGCAGATTAGCACCAGATTACAAGAAGAGGTGGCTATCACTGAATTAGTATACGAGGGACGCAGAGCTCACCGGAAGCAGATGACCTGGACAACACGGACAGCCGGCACACCATACGAATCGCCGCCTCCTTGTTCCTGATTAGAATTGCGATTACCAAACTTATTTGAGAATGAACCTTATTGAAAGTTAAGGGAAAACAAACTGTATGATTGAAGTATGGGAACATAAATATAGTTACTTGAAAGTGGACCTTACGGAAAATATAGGAGAATGAAGCTTATGATCAAAGTAGGAGAAAATAAAACCAGTTACTCTAAAATTAACCTTATTGAAAGATATAGGAAAATTAACTGTATGATCAAAGTGTTGGAAATTAAATCTTATAACAACGGAACCCTTGTTGGGGCGAAAGGT
>NC_087189.1:11062200-11102200 GCF_035594125.1 Scylla paramamosain | reverse complement strand
TATATATATATATATATATATATATATATATATATATATATATATATATATATATATATATATATATATATATATATATATATATATATATATATATATATATATATATATATATATATATATATATATATATATATATATATATATATATATATATATATATATATATATATATATATATATATATATATATATATATAATTTGTTTATTTTTTACCACAGCTATAATAACTACATTGCCTTCGTTCGAGTGGTACATACATACATAATTATAATATTAATAAAACACACACACACACTTTCTCTCCACCCAGAGACAAGTAAATGTACTCCACCCAGGCGTTCTCTGAACCCTGCCTGGCACACTTATTTACCGCTCAGAATCGATGGAGGAAAGTGGACAGAAGTGGAGAGAACTAGAGGGGGAGAGGAGGAGGAGGAGGAGGAGGAGGAGGAGGAGGAGGAGGTGAACGTGAAGAAAGAATGCAGACATGAAAGGAGAAGGAAGAATGATGGGGGAGGCAATGTAAAAGTTAAGATTTACCATGAGAGCTCTTAGAGGAGCCTCACCTGTTGACACACAGTCCATATGTTAAAGCAACATTTATTTTTTTAATAGCTTGTCATCTTCTGCATAGCGGTGAATGCGCTGATGTAAGATTGATCTCCTTTCCTTCCGTACTTGATACAATGAGCCGTGGAAAACATTGTAAGAATTCTAGAAGTAAACAAATATGGCTGCATTGAGAGCATTATTTTTCCTTCACGGAATCCATCAAGAAGACCTAGCCGGTGGAGAAATGAAAAGTAATGATGTTTAGAAGCTGCCGGCTTTCACAACGCTACAATTTTTTTTTACTAAAAATACAAGAACTACCTATCTTGTGTATATCTTATCAATGTGCCCTACTTACTTATCTAACTTTCTACCTTCTTATATATCTACCTGCCTACACACACACACACACACGCCCCCGAACTGTATTTACGTAATCAGTCCATGTACAAGAAGCAAAATAAGGTATAAGATAATGAATAAATAATATAGTGAAGGTATTGGCGAATCTCAAAAGATAAAAGTTACACCCAAGCTTTTCTTTCATTACCCAAGCTTTTCTTTCATTCTCACACATTTTTTTTCCGGATCAGCTTATGAACTGAACAAAACTGATATGAAAACGCTTCTTCTTTAAACATGTAAAGAAGAACTTATGATACAAAAAACGAACTCTGCTACCACAGCTCTCAAGTGATCCGGCGATGACTTCCTAGCTCCACCAGGTAACTCAAGTCAAATGAGACGGTGTTACTAATTCGCTGACCTTCTCTCTCTCTCTCTCTCTCTCTCTCTCTCTCTCTCTCTCTCTCTCTCTCTCTCTCTCTCTCTCTCTCTCTCTCTCTCTCTCTCTCTCTCAAACTAAGAAAATGTGAACAAATCATGCCAATGAGGTAACGTATGCGCATAATGTTTGTTCTTTTTTTCCTTTGATTCATATTTTAACTGGCACTCCATAATGTATTTGATTGAGGCTGTAGTATGTATAAAATTAATTAAATAAACAATCTCTCTCTCTCTCTCTCTCTCTCTCTCTCTCTCTCTCTCTCTCTCTCTCTCTCTCTCTCTCTCTCTCTCTCTCTCTCTCTCTCTCTCTTTTTGTGAGCTGCTGTCTGAACACCTGCAGAGATACATTCTTATGAAAAATATTCTAACCATTGTTTACCACTACGCAGTGTTGCCCAACGCATGACATGTCTTGTTACATTGACAATTTTACTTAACATACCATTAGTATAATTTTAAAATCGCTATGTGACCTTCGGACTGCTTTGTTGTGACTCTGCTAACTTCAAAGACTGAGGTAAGTGAAGTATGTTGAAGAGTAGAACACTCCAACTATATTCTATTTTTCTTTACATAAGTTTTTACTAATCAAAATTGAATTAGCAAATATGAAGTACGATTTGTATAAACTATTGAAAAAAAAAAATCAGGTCATCTTATAAAAAATGTATTCCTCCTTCAGGCCTTCACCCTTCTGACACACTCATAAGATAGCTCTTCAATGTGACCTACTTAGACAAATCGGTACCCACTGCTGCCAACAACATCCTCATAAGTAATATATATATATATATTTTTTTTTCTTCCTCGTGGTGAGAACAGCATCCTGAATACTTTCCCTACTACTGCAGCGTTATCAACGCGATCATTTTCACTTCCTGCCACGCCCCCCACCAATTTAAGATTCAATGTAAGTTTTCTTGAGCAGCATTGTTATTAAACCGAATTCTTAAGCGTTTCTACTTGGAATCATCCAAGTTATCAAAAAAAAAAAAATCACAAATGATTGCTGTATTCTCTTCACAATGCAAAGGAATCTCATTGGGTACTGATTTTTATTGTAAGCATGAACTTACGAGTCACGTTACATGAAGTTAACGTGGCATATTTCAAGCCTCCTAAACGTAAGCTGAATAAAGATAAAGGTCCTGACAGGTTTACGAGCGACAAAGAAACCTGTTTTGTTAGCCAAGGTCAGCGGCTTGTGCTAGCCGATTTCCTCCCTCTCCGAGACAGGGATGTAACGGTAACAAACATGTGTGTGTGTGTGTGTGTGTGTGTGTGTGTGTGTGTGTGTGTGTGTGTGTGTGTATCTATAATAACTTAACATCTCAAACTGATATCTAAAATCTCATGAACGTACATTAATACGAGTTTGATGCGCATACATTCTCTTCTCAATTATTTTCACCTATTTTGTTGCATTTTCTGGTATATAATTGTCATATATTTCCGACATCTTAACACTGACATAGTAAGTACAGGCATGTGTACGTTAATGCGCGCGCACGCACACACACACACACACACACACACACACACACACACACACACACACACACACACACACACACACACACATACAATCCTTATCTATTATGGATTTAATTTTCTAATTAATAAATTTATTTTTTCAATAGACAACGAAGGGAGACTGAATTGTTGCCATTATTAGACAATGCTCTCATTCGGCACTCAGTCTTAGCATCCTAGGTCTCTGCTTGAGGCAACAGGTCTAGTGATATAACCTTCCTCGTATTCCTGTGTGTGAGTACCCACACTCATTCATTGACAAAACCGTAAAGAAGGGTGAGCAGCGAGGTGGCCAGTAACATTTCAAAAAGAGGCGAGGCTTGTGTGATCCTAACATAATGCAGCAAAAACATTACAAGGCGAAAAAGGAAACTCCCTGCCTGTTTCTATATTTCCATCTTCTTATGACTTAACTCCTTCAAGAGGGAGGTTTCAAGACACTCGTATCCTTCAATATTTTACTATCTCTTTGGACACTATTCGGGGACCGGCATCTCGGTGGGTCTATTTTTTGTTTTTATTTAATTGGATTTTTGTTGCCCTTGACCGGTGTCCCTCCTACATAAACAGACACACACACACACACACACACACACACACACACACACATTTGATCGGTGATACAAATATTTTTCTCTATTAATACATTTTTCCTCTGCTTGCTAGTCCTTTTCACCACGGAAGTATTGTCACTACAGTTATATGCAGGGAAGTGTATGAAGGAAACCCTGCTACTCTTCAAAATCCTCTGTAAAAGCAATGCCAGCGGTGGCACCAGGTCCTACTCCCTTGCATCACATTTCTAATAGATGCCCCACTATTCATTCTCTACGAGTGCAAGTAATAAGAAAATGGTGATGTGTTATTAATTGTGTACAAGTACATGATCTCCACAATGCCGAGAACTACCTGCTGGTATTTGATTCTCCTTCAACTTTCAATAGCCAGGCATGAGTTGTAGTAGAAAATGGAGGTTCAAGATAAAACTTTCTACATAAACTTAAGTAAATATATGATGTCGATGTAACATTTCGAGCTTTCGTGAGGAAAGCCCTCTCTACTTTCTATGGTTTAATTAAACATAACTCTCTACATATTAGACATCAATGGCCGACATCATCGACTGCTAGCTGCAAGGTTTATTTGTCATTTTGCTGTATGTGCAATATTTTACATTACTAAAAAAAATTCAGGGCACATGATAAGAATTATACAAAGAACGTGTATCCATATAATGACGCTACTGTCTTTCTACCCTTCCCCATGAGCCTCACTTTGCTGAACACTTTAAGAATCAGTCTAACCAAGGAATTTGAACTCTATAAAAATATTTCTTGCATTTTTTAAAGCATTTATTTTTTATTTTTAAGGCAAAGAATCAGGGACTGATATTCATAAAAGTGTTTTTAATTTCTTCTAAAGTATAATTTGACATGATTTACTTTTAATTTATTAGAGGCGACTCTTTGGTGCAGCCAATATATTCCTGGGAGAGACTGAGCCTCTTGCACTCATTAAAATCCAGGAACGTTCTGAAGGCCTGAACATAATACATCTCCAAGCTAATACGAATAGAATACCCTGCCTACATTCTCATTAAAGGGAGACAACTGAGACAAACCGTCACCACGAATACATTAACGTTCACTAACACTTAAATAATTTTCCATATCTTGGCGTTTTTCGGTCAGATGAGAAAAAAAAAAACACCACTCACACGGGTGAAATTGTAGTTGTAGTTAATTCCATCGCAACATGAAAGCCATGCAACTCTTTTCTTTCATTTCTGGTGATATAAGGTTCATAGCTGACTGACTGAAACATGACAAACAGATTTACGTGGCATATAGCTGACATCTGCCAAACAATATGTAGTCACAATTTTCTCTTTCGCCATTATTCTAATACAACCTCATTCTATTCAAAACTGTGGATTTCTTGTTGGTTTATGCTTTAATTCCCATGATAAATAAGTGTCGGCAATCACAATCAGCAATTAACTGTAAATATTTAAGGAAACGAGTGGCGTAGTGTTAACTAAATGAAAAAAAAAGATTAATTTACTCTTAGTGATAATACAACTTGCGCTACATGAAATTAAATTAATAAACAAATAAAAAGTAAGAAAACACATTGACATTATGAGTAGCGTCTGAAGTACTGCTAAGTGTGATTCAGGGTGCTCCAGCTCTTCAAATTATAACAAAATACTCCATGAAACAGTTAAACACACATCTCTTTTAACTTCAGATAGATGAAACCAACGCTCTATTCCCGATGCCGAGGTATTTATTGATGACGCCGCGCCAATACTCGGGACACACTGTGACTGGTTCCATGGCGGGATATGCTTTATGTAATGCAAGGAGGGGAAGATGAAGGCGAAACGAATACCTTTTCTTCTTTTATGACCTTGTCCATAAAAATAATTAAATAAAAAAAAATGTTCAGTAATGCTTTAGCTCATAACAATTTTGTGTATCTATATTTTCATTATTACTCCAGTCATTAATCAATCAATCAATTTATTTATCTCTTGCGTCTACAAACCAAATCCTTTGTTAAGAGGCACCAACTTTGATAATTTAGGAGAACCAATCTTAAAAAAATGAAAAAAAAAATTTTGTGTTAGTTTTTCATCCTTTAAATTCAATTCATAAGGATGATCTAAGTTTCTGCCCATGTTGAAGACAATAAATTTATTGTATTTTCTTAGCTTTTGTGCACAGATATATCACACAAGTATAATAATCTGCCAATAGCAACATACTACTATCCCCAGCAGGGTCCCGTTGACAGGCGACGTCAGACAGTACCGAAACTATTAGAGGGTTAACAACCATTTGTCTTCAGGCCCATACAACTGTTCAGAATTGCAGGGCTGCATAGTTCTCCTCACACTCCATCTTCTTGAGTGAAGTGACAGGTGTGTGTGTGTGTGTGTGTGTGTGTGTGTGTGTGTGTGTGTGTGTGTGTGTGTGTGTGTGTGTGTGTGAGCGTGTGTGTGAAGAACTGTGCAACTCTGCAATTCTGAACAGTTGTATGGGCCTGAAGACAAATGGTTGTTAACCCTCTAATAGTTTCGGTACTGTCTGACGTCGGCTATCAACAGGACCCTGTTGGGGATAGTAGTATGTTGCTACTGGCAGATTATTATAATTGTGTGATATATATATATATATATATATATATATATATATATATATATATATATATATATATATATATATATATATATATATATATATATATATATATATATATATATATATATATATATATATATGGCTACCTTGAGAGAGTCATACTTAATTCAGCCGCCGTTCACCGGCGCTTGTTTACCAAGCCGCCGGCACCGGCGGCCAGAATTACCCCTTTGGAGGGGACGACAGGGTAGCGGGCTAAAGCCAGCACTACTCACGCCTACCGTCTTCAACGGCACAGGCGATGCGAAACCTACCTGCCGAGGTCGCCCCCGACAGGATTTCGGTTCTGAGGACGCCACCCTCAGCCAGACGGTTGGCTACCTGAGCTACTAGGCCCACCGCTGCATGACAAACCGTTCGCAGACTACGAGCTCTGCTAGGACGCTCTGGGTCCGAGAGGACGTGCACAGAGGCTCTATGCACGCCCCTCGGACCCGAGGGGGACTGGGACCGCATCCACCCCGTGTACCCCATTTCAAAGCCATGAACCCGCTGGCCCTTGGGGGCAGGAAGAGCGCTACCCCCCAAACCAGCGGGCCGTCATCCCGGAAACGCCAGAGTGACTACCGCTGTCGAGGGTTAGTGGGTTTAGCCCACCGACTCGGCAAATCACCCTGACGGCCCACCACCCAACGAGGTAGAGAACTCGAAGGAGCAGAAAGGACTCCGGACCAGTGAAGCTGTTCTGGGCTCCGAAGCCTGGCGGAGCCCCATTACTCTATGAACATTTATTGAGAAGGGAGGATGGAATATTTGTCCAACTCCCCGCCCCACATTCATCTCGCGGGGTAAGCACTTCAGCCGTAGGCCCAATCCCTCAGGCTTGTGCCTACGTTACCAGCGGGCGCCACTAGGAGGCAGGCTTCCCCAGTAACTAAGTCTCAAGGAGGTTTTTCACGTCACTCGGGGAGTCACGGCATGACACCATCCCGGGACCTCCAGGAGTCATAGTTTTATATATATATATATATATATATATATATATATATATATATATATATATATATATATATATATATATATATATATATATATATATATATATCCAAGTCTAGTACAATGTGGCATCTGTCTACACAGTAGCGAGAGAACAGAGTGCCAATGATGGTTCATTCGTGGCAGCAAGGACAATTTTGCTGCGTAACAAAAACTAAACGTTGTATGACTTTGAGTGTGCCAAGGTCTTACAAACTAATCACCAACGCCTTGCTTCTGACGTGCTCTTGGTAGGTTGCTGGTACCTCCAGGAATGGCTCCACGAAAAGGTAATTATGAGGAACTGGCCGAGGGAAAATGGTCTTCACTGTTTTTTCTTCATCCACAACTAGAAATTTCGCCAGTAAAGGTTGATGAGAAAATATTTCTCAGCCCGAGAAATACAGGTATTGCGAAATTTTCCTTTCTTTATCATAATTATTGAACTAAAAAATAAATAAATAAATAACAGTGAGCCTTTAATAGAGTTTAATGTTATAACGTCTTATGTGAATTTACCTGTAAGCAACAGATGTCTATACGATATCAGGAGCGTGCATGGCTGTCCGCAATACTACAAAGCTCAAGCGCTCAGAGTTGAAGTAGCAAGAGAGAGGGAGGCAGGCACAAACAAACACGTTGTAGATTTTCCTGCTCCTACATGACGAGAGAGAGAGAGAGAGAGAGAGAGAGAGAGAGAGAGAGAGAGAGAGAGAGAGAGAGAGAGAGAGAGAGAGAGAGAGAGAGAGAGAGAGAGAGAGAGAGAGAGAGAGAGAGAGAGAGAGAGAGAGAGAGAGAGAGAGAGAGAGAGAGAGAGAGAGAGAGAGAGAGAGAGAGAGAGAGAGAGAGAGAGAGAGAGAGAGAGAGAGAGAGAGAGAGAGAGAGAGAGAGAGAGAGAGAGAGAGAGAGAGAGAGAGAGAGAGAGAGAGAGAGAGAGAGAGAGAGAGAGAGAGAGAGAGAGAGAGAGAGAGAGAGAGAGAGAGAGAGAGAGAGAGAGAGAGAGAGAGAGAGAGAGAGAGAGAGAGAGAGAGAGAGAGAGAGAGAGAGAGAGAGAGAGAGAGAGAGAGAGAGAGAGAGAGAGAGAGAGAAGAGAGAGGAAAGGGGAGAGAGAGAGAGAGAGAAGAGAGAGAGGAGAGAGAGAGAGAGAGAGAGAGAGAGAGAGAGAAGAGAGGGAGGAGAAGGGAGAGAGAGAGAGAGAGAGAAGAGAGGAGAGGGGGGAGAGAGAGAGAGAGAGAGAGAGAGAGAGAGAGAGAGAGAGAGAGAGAGAGAGAGAGAGAGAGAGAGAGAGAGAGAGAGAGAGAGAGAGAGAGAGAGAGAGAGGGAGGGTGGGAGAGGGGGGAAGAGAGCAGGGATGATGACAAGCTTTCTTCGGCATTGAAAAGAGTCGCTCCGGTGTGATTAAGTACAGTGTCAGTGACAGTCATGATGTATATGTTGTTTTGCTTTTGATCAAATACATCTTATGGTAAAAATACTTTCCAAATTGCATGTCGATGAATATAAAAATCATACACGAAACATTTCCAAGGTAAGTGCTCGACAGTTGTGAGGAGACACCTGTTCACACACACACACACACACACACACCCTAACACAAAACATCCGTTGAACAAATTCGTGGTAAACTTCCCCTTGAACTGAAAGTATTCAAAGTTTCTACCTTAACTCTGACTAATCCGGCCAACAAACCGGCGCTTACATACCGGAGCCGTAACGCCCACCGACCACCGAGGCACACCTAAACCTCTTTAATATAGTTTGGAATTCCAGCCTCGTGGTTCTAATTAAGACTCCGACCTTGATCACACACCTCTAGCTTCACTTCGCTCTTTCTTATTCTTCTCCTCGTTTCTTTCTTCCTCTCCTCCCAAACCATACCTATTCCTCATCCATTTTTTATTTATTTCCTTATCTTCCATCTCTGCTTCCCATTTTTTTTTCCTCGTTCTCATATTTCAACTAATTTTCTTATCTTCCTTCACTTCTTTCTGGTTCTCATTTCCCTCTCTTTTTTTTTATCTCCCTCTCTCTTTTCCATCTTCCTTCCCGTCACTCCCATTGCATGTTCACTTCTTACGTCCTACTATCTTCTCTTTTAGTAGCTCTCTCTTCTTCCTTACTTCTCCCCACTCTCAATCGTTCCCTAATACCTTGCTCCTTCTTCTTCTATTCGTTTCCTGTAACGCTCTCATCCTTCTCCTACACTCCTTCTCCTACATTCTTTTTGGTCAGTGTGGTACGGCAGACGCGCTCTCTCATTCACTTTGTAACTTCATTTTATTGTATTTTTTTTTCACTGGCTTTTTAATATTACTGACAATTATTATTATTATTATTATTATTATTATTATTATTATTATTATTAGTAGTAGTAGTAGTAGTAGTAGTAGTAGTAGTAGTAGTAGTAGTAGTAGTAGTAGTAGTAGTAGTAGTAGTAGTAGTAGTAGTAGTAGTAGTAGTAGTAGTAGTAGTAGTAGTAGTAGTAGTAGTAGTAGTAGTAGTAGTAGTAGTAGTAGTAGTAGTAGTAGTAGTAGTAGTAGTAGTAGTAGTAGTAGTAGTAGTAGTAGTAGTAGTAGTAGTAGTAGTAGTAGTAGTAGTAGTAGTAGTAGTAGTAGTAGTAGTAGTAGTAGTAGTAGTAGTAGTAGTAGTAGTAGTAGTAGTAGTAGTAGTAGTAGTAGTAGTATCCTCTCCTCTTCTCTTCTCTTCTCTTCTCTCCTCTTCTCTCTCTCTCTTTCACTCAAACAGAATCACACACACACACACACACACACACACACACACACACACACACACACACACACACACACACACACACACACACACACACATACACACACACACAAAGTTACAAGAGATGCGACACCGGCGCAATCACACACCTGCCGCACATACCTTGCTTCCATGTAACTCACCCGCACGAGCACATTCAGTGCTTCAGTTAACAGCAACCTGTGGGTGCTCGTGGTTCCTGAAGATACAGATAAGTAATTTAAGTAAGATAAGACTTCACATTCTCATGAGATATGGGCCTTTGAGAACCTTTACTTTAATTTTGTGTAATTATGGTGTAATTTTTGAGAAAAGACAAAACACAAATGGCTGAAAAGAATCATTATGGATAAATGTGATAAAAAGCAAAAAGTCTTACTGTTCACTTCAGTTAAAAAGCAGTGTATAGATATATTTAAATTAATTACAATTATATGTAGTTTATTTAAAACGGAAATGATACTCCTAATGCCAAAATAATGAATAAAAAAATATACACGTTTATATATTTTACACACATATAAGAATACTTTCGGGTCGTAATACCGAAAACAATATCATCATATAGTAAGAAACTAAAAAATGCCACAGCAGTACGTTACCATTTTGTCGTCACTCCAGTAATTGTAGAGGTACCGAAAGAAATGAGCACGATGAGATGAGCAGTGACTGCTGAAAATGTCATTCATTGTTAATAGAAATGTATTTGTGCATACTTGGTGTATTGCTGTAAGGGCACTGAACCATTATGTGCACATTTTTTTTTAAATCAACCTTATTGCTGTTTCAAGAACAGTTACAAAATAACTTACACTGATGTGTGTGTGTGTGTGTGTGTGTGTGTGTGTGTGTGTGTGTGTGTGTGTGTGTGTGTGTGTGTTAGGTGGTGGGTGGTTGCAGAGAAAGTGTTGCACTTCTAAAAAGCGAACGAATAAACTCGGGCTCCAACTTTAGGTATATTGCATGTATAGTTGTAGAGGTGCTTGGTTGCTTGTGGACGTTGCTGTCTCTCTCTGGTGCCATGCCAGTCTTGACAAAACTGGCTTTTAGGTCTAAGGAAGTCATGAGACTACTTTTAGAACTCGACTCCCATGGCGGCACGGATCCGCTTGGGATGTTTCCTATGTTTCTGAAGGAAACAGCTGCAGTTCTTGCTCCCAAACTGAGTGCAGTCTTCAGACGCCTAATCCTGACCGGTAGTTTCCCCATGTGCTGGAGAAATGCGAACATCACAGCGATCCCTAAAGGCTCTCCATCATCTGATGCCAGCAACTATAGACCAATCTCTATCACGCCGTTACTTTCTAAGATCTTTGAGCATGTTATTTCTGGTCGTCTCTCTCGTTACCTTGAACACTCTCATTTGATACCAGCTAATCAGTTTGCTTATCGGAAGAACCTAGGGACTACGGATGCGCTACTCACTATCTCTCATAAGATTCAGCAAGCTCTTGACTGTGGGCATGAAGCCAGGGTAGTCCAACTTGATTTCTCTGCAGCTTTTGACCGAGTCAACCATGCCGGTCTTCTCAAGAAGCTGCAATCTTTTGGTGTCGGTGGCCCGGTACTGTCCATCTTGACTCAATTTTTGACCCACCGCACCCACCGTGTGTGCGTTGATAGTTGCTACAGTGACTGGTACAGCGTCCACTCAGGTGTTCCCCAGGGTAGCGTACTGGGACCTCTGCTGTTCAATGTCTACACTTCCGATCTACTACAAATCACTAGCAATCCTATTTACGGATATGCAGATGATGTGACACTTGTTGCTACTGTTGAGTCACCGAATTCACGTCTTGATGTTAGTACATCCCTGAATGAGGATCTCAGACGTATATCTGACTGGTGTCGCACCTGGAACATGAAACTGAATGCATCAAAATCAAAATGCTTGTGTATTTCACGCTCTCGCACGCTAAATCCCCTTCACGGCCCTCTGCTTGTTGATGGCGCGCCTCTGACAGTATGTGATGAGCTTGATATTTTGGGTGTCAGATTCGACTCAAAACTGTCTTTTGAACGGCACATCAGGCGTCTTGTCAGTTCTGCCTCGCAAAAGCTTGGCGTTGTGAGGAAGGCTTACCGGATTTTTGGTGACCAGTCTATCTCTGCCAGCTGCTTCCGGTGTTTTATTCTTCCACTGCTGGAGTATTGTGCTCCTGTGTGGTCTTCCGCAGCTGTGTCCAACCTCCGTCTCATTGACAGAGTTGTCTCCTCCGCTAGGTTCCTCTGTGGTGGTGAAGCAGCTTGGGATCTTGGTCACCGACGCAATGTCAGCAGTGTCTGCATGCTATATAAGATCCATGCCAACCAGCTTCACCAGCTGAATGCCTCCATCCCAAATGCATTTTTGCCCACCAGAAACACTCGACTTGCGTCAAATTCACATGCGCGCTGCTTACAGCAGGTTAGGTGTCACACCAGTCAGTTTCAGCGAAGCTTTGTTCCTTGTGCTGTAAGACTTTGGAACATGCTTGACGAGGGCACATGCACTGCGAGTGATGTGCAAAAATTCAAGTCTGCTTCGAACAAAATCTTGAAGAGTCTAGTCAATTAAACTCTGGTTGCTTTTGCAGCTATACCGGTGATAAATTATGTAACTATACCTGTGATTTTATACCATCAAGTTTTAAGTAGTTATACTACATTTACTCGTGTTGTCTGATATATATTAAATAAGTCAGAATTGTTGATTTTTTTTGTTGAATTTTTTTGTGAGTTTTAATAATTCTCAGTTCGTTGAGGCGTTCTTTATAATTGTTTAACCTATTTTCTCCTCCTGCTCTGATTTCATCTTACTATTGTGCTAATTGCTTTTCCTTTCTTCTTTCTACGGTCAAGGTGGGTGGGGGTTGTCATCTGGCAACTTATAGCGCTTGCGCTCGTCCCACTCTGCCTTCTCCGTTATGTTTAATAATATGCTGAGGACTACCACTGGGATAAAACAGGTGGTGACTAAACCTTTGATTTTTTTGTTTTTTTTCCAGAGGGTCTAAATGTTTCATACATTCTGAGTAGTAAAAAAGATTGAAAAGTTTGACCCTATTACTGTGTTATAGAGTGATGACTTTGATGGGGATATCATATCTTGGCTGTATCTTCGAGGAAGGTGCATTTTAAAGCCCATCTATACTCTGATTTTAATACCTCTTTTGAAGATACTAAGTACTCACAGACACGTTTGTGAATGTTCTGAAACGTCACGGCATTCCTTGATATGAACAAGGTAAATCGATAAATTTCATCCTTAACATCACGTTGGAATTCATTGACATGATACCGTCACCAATGAATTTGGGTGGTGAAGAGAACTCAATGAATTAGTTTAACAGACCGGCTAAATTGTAAGACACTGCAACAGTATTCACATAAATGTTAGCATTAGTGTTGTTAAACTGGGGATGATGCCTGGGATGAACCATTACGCTGAAAAAAAGAACATAATGAGGAAGGCACACAGTTAGTATGGGCATAATATAGCATTACATCAGACAGTGTATATAGCAAAAATAATGTAATATGACCTAAAAAAAAAAAAAAATATATATATATATATATATATATATATATATATATATATATATATATATATATATATATATATATATATATATATATATATATATATATATATATATATATATATAATGGTAAGAAAATACACAACTGAAAAATATAACATACCGTCAAAACATAAAAAAAAAAAATAATTGAAAATATGACAAATGAATGGAGAGGTCAACAAACTAGATGACAAAATAGGCACTAATAAATATGTGAAATCATACATGAAATAAATCGGGGCCACCGTGCTGCGGTGCGATCACACCGGTTTTTAGGGCCTAGGGGTCCTCAGGCACACGGCTTCAAATCCTGGCCACGTTCCGAAGATAGGAATGGCATATAAGTTTGTATAAATACAAACTTGGTAGTAAGTCATATGGAGCACAAACAATGAAAACAATCACTACAACAACTGAACTTGCTCACACTACAGTGGACTCTTTCACTACAAATGCAAGCAGCCGGTGTCCACCAGGGAGGTCGAATACTGCACAAGAACCAAGGCACACTACAAAGAAATCGTATGAGGAAAACATAACAGCTTAATACAAATGGAAAGAAATCAACAAAACACACGGGAATTATATGTATGTGAGTGGATAGTAGTACTGTGTAGTGAAACAAACAGCAGTATAAGAAGAAAATAGAATTGACAATATGAATGTTTCTGTACGCGTGTGTTGTGTATCACTGTTGTCGATACAAAATAGCAATGCAAAGACAAAAAAAAAAAAAGAAAACGAAAGCATGGTAATAAATAGGTGCAAGAAAAACATCCGACGGCAGAAGCCAGCTGACTTGGAGAGGTGTTGCCAGTGTCAACAAAGGACACCACAACACACCTCAGGGCACTGCCAGGGAGATGGTGCCGGGTCCAGTCAAGATAGTTGATGTGCGACGCCACTGCAAGATGCCAAGGAAGGCCCCATCACAGCAGTGACACCACAAGCATGCAGATGATGGCAGGAAAATAAATAAAGCAGCGCAGATATATTTAAGAAGTCACACTGCCAATGAAAACAGTAAACATACAGGAGAACACTTATATGGGGTTGAAGACCATACCTATATTTGAACACTGTACGTAATGCAGGGGTGAGAAAGGAGGCGAGTGGCTCGCGGGCGGCTGGCCACAGGAACTCTGTGGTGATGGCGGGATCCTGGGCCGCGGGGCAGAAACTCCGAAGCAAAACTGGTGATGTACTAGTGGGTGTGACCGGAGAGTGAGGCCACTGAAATGGAAACAAGGAACATAGCGGGTAGACGGACTGGTATTGAGAGGTGGGCTGGCTGGCGGCGGCGAGCGGTGGTGGGAGCTGGATGACTGGCTGGCCGGAACACAGGAACTGAGATGGCTAGCTGTACAATACAGCAAGCAACACAACAGAGTAAAGGCAGGATAACAGGAACGAAGCGGGCTGTCAGCTTGGGCTGCAGAATAGCGAGGGGTGGGCTGTTGTAATGTCTCCCGGTGGTCAGGAAGCAGAGTAGCTTGGTCTTCGAAGGACCACCAGTTTTAGGCGGTTGGTGGTTGTAGAAGAGGTCCTGCAATTGTAAAAGTGTACAAATTAACTCAAGTTCCAGTTTGAGGTATATTGCAGGTAAAGGTACAGAGATACCTGCGCGCGTGAACATAGAAAAGGACGCATCTCTTGTGGGCATGCGCGGGAATTGGGAAGGTGAACATAAAACAAGCAGCGGAAGGCGAGATGCCATGTGTGTGTGTGTGTGTGTGTGTGTGTGTGTGTGTGTGTGTGTGTGTGTGTGTGTGTGTGTGTGTTGTAAACAAAAACATCAGTAAATACTATCTAGTCAATATAAGTAATGTTATTCAGTGTTAATTTCTACAAAAGTACTATCGGATGCATCGAACACCACAACTTGGCGAGTCGGCGTGTGTGCAGCTGACTCGCGTGTACATCACGGTGTGCATCTGTCCTACAATCCTTGCGTGCACACAAGTATGTATGCATGACTCGCTTAATCCTGCACCATGGTCTGCAGAAGGAGAGGGGAAGGGCTTGTCATGTTGCTTTTCAAACAGAAACTTCCGTCCTGCACATCACCGCTGTGTTGCATTACTATCCAATAAGGGTTTTTCTGCTGAAGGTTTAATTTAGACGAGAAATTTATCATTTTCCTCACTGCTGAAACGTTTACTTTAACCTGATGTTCATGGCTGCTATATATACGACGTCAGTAGAGCACGTTCCTAAAGTAAAAGCTTTATCATTTTTTAACAAAGAAAATACGTGATCCTTAGTCTACAACTATTTCCCAATGCGACTGTCATGTTTCCTTGGGTACACACACACACACACACACACACACACACACACACACACACACACACACACACACACACACACACACACACACACACTTCACTTTCCTGTGTTAGCTGTGAAGAACACGATATAATAAAATATTCTCAGCAGTCAATTTTTGTTCCCCTATCCACGTTAAACCTCGCTTCTTTTCAGAGCAGTTGAAAGAAATAAAAAAATACGAAACTATAATATGGGAAACGTTAAAACTATATGGAACGGCGTTGAAAAATTCACAACACAACGAACTCTGTCACACTTTTTTTTCATGATTCACTGACGTAACCATGTGAAAACTTCATCCTCCAGCAGCCTGTCCCCAGAGAGAGAGAGAGAGAGAGAGAGAGAGAGAGAGAGAGAGAGAGAGAGAGAGAGAGAGAGAGAGAGAGAGAGAGAGAGAGAGAGAGAGAGAGAGAGAGAGAGAGAGAGAGAGAGAGAGAGAGAGAGAGAGAGAGAGAGAGAGAGAGAGAGAGAGAGAGAGAGAGAGAGAGAGAGAGAGAGAGACAAAGAGAGAGAGAGAGAGAGAGAGAGAGAGACAAAGAGAGAGAGAGAGAAAAGAGAGAGAGAGAGACAAAGAGAGAGAGAGAGACAAAGAGAGAGAGAGAGACAAAGAGAGAGAGAGAGAGAGAGAGAGAGAGAGAGAGAGAGAGAGAGAGAGAGAGAGAGAGAGGGGGGGAAGGAAGAAAAAACAGGAAAAAAAAGTTAAAATGACCTCTAAAACTGGTATTGTGCCACTAATCCTTGCGTGAGGCATCCAGAAAAGGGGACTGAGAAAAGAGAGAATAAAAAACTCAGGAGAAAAATTAACTAATGAAAACTCGATGTCCGGAACAGAGATTAGCATTCTTTAGGTTTCCCAAGTGGATAAAACCTGTGATTATCGAGGGAATAGAAACATATGAATAGGTAAGCGAAGGGACTGGTGGGTGTATAGATTTATTTGCTGGTGTATGTTTGAATGTATCTTTGTAAGTACTTAGGTCGGTATGAATGTATGATGTTGCTTTAAGAAGAAGAAAAATAAGAACAAGAGCAATATGAACAAGATAAAGAACAACAATAAGAACCACAACAACAACAACAACAACAATAACCACAACAACAACAACCACAACAACAAGAACAACCACAACGAAAACAACAACAGCAACAATAATGTGTATGTGAGGTTGAAACATCTCCACTAAGTAGGATAAAATAACATTTTGTCACATTACAAGAATAACCATAACAACAACAAAAACAACAACAAAAACAAAGCAATAATCTGTAAATGAGGCTGAGATATCTTTTACCACGACAAAATAAAATTCTTGTTCTTGGTTCTTGGTCTCCTTACATACAAGATGAGAATTAAAAAAAAAAAGTTCGCAATCTCTTCGCTCTGTCCCTTTTAGTCACTTTTCAAGGAATACTGTCATATATATATATATATATATATATATATATATATATATATATATATATATATATATATATATATATATATATATATATATATATATATATATATATATTTTTTTTTTTTTCAGCTTTTCCAGTCATTAAACTCACTGGTTATAACTAAGAACAGTAAGCTGGTGAAATTTATGCATACATACAAAATATCACGATTACGATCAAGAAATATGGAAAGTCACAAAGTTTACTGCAGGTCATGAAGACTTCCACACTTTGACGACATAATAACAAAATTGCAGTTTTATGGACGAATGGAAGGGGAGAAGTTATTTGCAAAGTGCTCATAACTCTCACGATCGAAGTGACGGGGTGCTCAGTGTGTGTGTGTGTGTGTGTGTGTGTGTGTGTGTGTGTGTGTGTCCTTCGAAACTCCAAAACCATAACTTTACTGGAGTTTCGCCTTTAGTATTTTCCTTCTCTCAAAAAAACCTGAAAATGTACTAGCGAAAATCGGGTTGCATACTGCACGCTTGGGATCCTCGATCTGCCAACTTTATCAAACGTACGAGGCACAAGAACATCCGAGCTCCCCTCCAGCCTTTGTGAGTGATACTTCCCGTGAGAAACCCTTACTTATTTTCTTCCTTCTTGTATGAAGAGTTCCGTACTGTTTGATTACCTCTCTCACTTCATTTCTTCCCTGATCGAGATACTTTCTCCCTACTCTTACCACGAGAAAGAGGAGTAAATTTTGCGTCCACATTAGTTTTCCCTTAAGTCACGAGAATCATCAATTCCTTCCGAATTTTTCATCTCCCTGGCTTTCGCCTTCACTACCGACAAAGAACTCCTTAGCAGCGCTCCCTCCTTCGTTCTCTTACAACGTCCCTAACATAAAACGATGAAGAAAATGACGAACCAGCTGGTGTTCATGACAATCTGTTCCTTGTTTATTGCCGAATGCCCGGCGGTATAGTGACGGTTTGGACTGCTGAGGCTAACCTGGTCCTCTTCACAGATGGAGCTAGTGATCCTCCTTTCATTAAAAACACTTTCCAGGAACAAAAGCATGTAACATTTAATACGGTAAATCTGATTACTGGTGTAATATATAAAAAAAAGAATTTATATATATATATATATATATATATATATATATATATATATATATATATATATATATATATATATATATATATATATATATATATATATATATATATATATTGCTGATAATCGCAGATGAAATCATTACTACCACTCATAATCCAGTAAACTCACCGTAAGTGACCATCATTGTTATCACACATGAATTCTAAGATAAAACACCAACATCATTAACGTCAGGTTGATTCAGTGCAAAGTAGCGGCAAATTAGACATTTATGTCATATTGTTTGATTTTTTTCCAAAGAATAATAATTTTTGTATTGGAAACATGGATAAACAAATTATAGAACGCAGGTAAACACGTGAAAATAATAACGTGTGTAAATTCATTCAGCTACATTTATTTTTGCCGTTATTTACTTTTATTTGCTTCATCAGCAGTACAGAGTTACAAGAGAAATGTCTGACATATTTCATTCATAAAGCCATGTCTGTTTGTACGAGAGAGAGAGAGAGAGAGAGAGAGAGAGAGAGAGAGAGAGAGAGAGAGAGAGAGAGAGAGAGAGAGAGAGAGAGAGAGAGAGAGAGAGAGAGAGAGAGAGAGAGAGAGAGAGAGAGAGAGAGAGAGAGAGAGAGAGAGAGAGAGAGAGAGAGAGAGAGAGAGAGAGAGAGATTCTTTAGCTTCTGTGCACATTCATTATATAATCAAAGTATTTAAACAGCAAACGAGACATAACATACGAAATAAGGGAAGCTGCAAGAAGCCACCAGGTTTACACGTGGCTGTCCCTGTATGAAATATACTTACCTATTTCCACCTATTATACCCATCCATAAATCCGCCTAATCTTCTCTTAAAGTTCCCTAATGTCTTAGCACTAACAACTTGATTACTGAGTCCGTTCCACTCATCTACTACTCTATTTCAGAACTAATTTCTTCTTATCTCTTTCTTAAACCTAAATTTTTCAAGCTTGAACCCGTTATTTCTTGTTCTGTCCTGATTGCTGATCCTAAGAATTTTCCTTACGTCCCATTTCTTATAATCCTTATACCACTTTGAGACTTAAATCAGGTCCCGTTTTAACCTACGTCTCTCTAAAGAATGTAAATTTAACAGCTTCACTCTCGCTTCGTAAGGAATACTCCTCATCCCCTGTATCCTTTTTAGTCATTCTTCTTTGTACAGTGCAGACAGACATTAATCTCAAACCATAATAACTCCCACCGCGAATAACAAACACAAACCGCTTCACATAACACATCTACACCACCACACACGCACCACACACGGAATATTGGCAGAAACATCAACATCCACGCGAGTAGGACGTTCCTCAGCCGCGTGAAAAGGACGGACAAAGCAGGTGCAAGATATTGAAGGTTATAATAGATGTATTTCTCCTGTAGTAGAAGAAGGGACAGGGCGGAAGGTTGACTAAACGATCCACTTAGGAGGAAAATGTGGGGTAATGAGCGTGGGGCTGCTCTTAAAGGGCAAAGCCATAACCTAAATCAAGTCAGAGGAGCATTAAGACAGAATTGATGGTGCGTTAAATCCTCATCAGTAAAAATTGGGTCGACTTATGCTTTTATAAACTGGTGAGGTGTGTGTGTGTGTGTGTGTGTGTGTGTGTGTGTGTGTGTATGTTGATGCATTTTCTTCTTCCTCATCCCATCCCCTTTCCTTTTTTCCCTATGCCTCTCTCTTCCCAACATATACATTTTCCTCCTTTTCCTCCTTCATACTAAATCCCTATCTCATCTTTATATATTTTTTCCTTGTGTGTCTGTAGTATGTAAGTCCATCTAAGTATTTGTCCCGAACCGCACACGCGTGGTTTAACTCAATGAACGTTCTGAAAAATTTGCTCCCTCATCACTTTTACTAGGGAGACAACAGCTTAGGGAGGCGCCTGACAGAGATTAGAGAGGGTCCGCACTTTGTAAATGTTAGATGTGAGGTTTGTTTTCGAGTAGTCTGTCTGTCTGGGGATCTCTCTCTCTCTCTCTCTCTCTCTCTCTCTCTCAGCGTTGAAAGGTCCCGCCCTGCTGCCAGTCTCCACACACGTCGTTTGTAAAGCTAATCCAGTAACCATATAATCCTTTACCTCGGAACAAGGTATCAGACGAGAAGGAGTGGCCGCTCAGGAGAGAGAGAGAGAGAGAGAGAGAGAGAGAGAGAGAGAGAGAGAGAGAGAGAGAGAGAGAGAGAGAGAGAGAGAGAGAGAGAGAGAGAGAGAGAGAGAGAGAGAGAGAGAAGGGGGTGGGGGATGGGGTCATGGCGAGTTCCCAAGAGTTAAGTGAAGCTTTAAAGTCCTGCTGAATTAATGGAGCGAGAACAATATTTCGCAGGTTTCGAACGCCAGTCCTCCTCCTCTTCCTCCTCCTCCTCCTTCGCAAACGCCGCCGCAGCCTTCGCTTCCTCTTATTTTTTTCCTCATCATCTTCCACTGCCGCCACCACCACCACCACCGCCACTACCACCACAGCCACCGCCGCCATCAAGGGCATGAGGCAGATTCGCAAGATGTTGATGCAGTACAAAGTGTCCCGTAGGAATAGACTCAAGTAGAGAGAATAAGCACTGAAGTAAAAAAAGTCAGCAACATTTTTTTTTTTTGTCAGAGGAATTAAACGCTGCAAAATTAAACTTGGAGAGAGAGAGAGAGAGAGAGAGAGAGAGAGAGAGAGAGAGAGAGAGAGAGAGAGAGAGAGAGAGAGAGAGAGAGAGAGAGAGAGAGAGAGAGAGAGAGAGAGAGAGAGAGAGAGAGAGAGAGAGAGAGAGAGAGAGAGAGAGAGTAGTAAAAACAAACTTAAAGAAAAAATAAGAGAAAACAGATTTAGTCTTAAAAGAGAAGGACGTGAAGTACCAAGTGTGTATAGTTTTTCTGCGTGTAGTTCAAATTTTCCTTGCAGTATAAAGGTGGCATATTGCAGCTGAAAATGAAATACAGTGCAGCACAATATACTGCAACGAGGAGCCTGAGTCGCCAGGAAGTGCATTGTCGCGAAAACAATTGTCTCCCGTTAGGAATTTAGCTTCGTTATAAAATGGGAGTGTGGCGGAGAAAGGGAGGAGGAGGAGGAGGAGGAGGAGGAAGAGGAGGAGGAGGAGGAGGAGGAGGAGGAGAAGGGGGGGTAGAGGAGGAGGAAGAGGAGGAGGAGGAGGAGGAGGAGGAGGAGGAGGAGGAGGAGGAGGAGGAGGAGGAGGAAGAGCAATGGGGAGGAGGAGAATGGATGGAGTGTTGAGAGAATAGAAGGTGGGTACGTTATGTAGGATAAGATAAGAGTAGAAAAGTATACGTGGTTTATACGAAAGCCAAGTCCTTATGAGAGAGAGAGAGAGAGAGAGAGAGAGAGAGAGAGAGAGAGAGAGAGAGAGAGAGAGAGAGAGAGAGAGAGAGAGAGAGAGAGAGAGAGAGAGAGAGAGAGAGAGAGAGAGAGAGAGAGAGAGAGAGAGAGAGAGAGAATTTAAAATTATAAATGAAATTGCCATTTTTGTCCTTGTTACTTTTAATTCTACCATTTTTAGCTGGTTACTATTGTTGATACTATTGTTAATTGTTGCTTCTGCTACTACTACTACTACTACTACTACTATTACTACTGATGGTTTTGCTACTACTACTGGTGATGGTGGTGGTGGTGGTATTACTGTTACCACTTACGTTACTCGTATTGGTGATGCTCCTGCATTTGCTGTTGCTGCTACTTTTGTTAGAATGATGTTTTATTTTTCGGTTAATAACACAACCTCGGGTTCTGTAGTGAGTGGGAGAGCAAATAATTGAAGTGCAGGCGGTGTCATTCTATGTTGTGATGTTAGTCTGGGATTAAACATTTCAAATAAAACTCTGCCGGTGTCAGTAAAAAAAAAAATAGGGGGAAAGGAAAGAACGCATATGCAAGTATTTTGAAAACAATTTTAGAAAGTTTTAGAAGCATCCTGACACCTCTCTTTTCAAACAGTTTGGAATGGAAGAGAAATACTGACGTGCCTTTTCAATAACCTGCAGGAGAAAAGCACATCTCAGTCACACTGCCACTGAATTCCTTATGCTGCGAGATTCATGAAGATACATTGAAGCAAATACTTGATTATTTATCCTCCACCAGCGGCAAACAACGATGTATTAAGATTTTGTGTTAACTGAATAAAAATTAATAATAATAATAATAATAATAATGTATTTCACGACGATACATTATTTTTCATCAGTGGCAGTGTCCAATACAGTTGCGCTGGAAAATGTAACTTTCACATATCAGCGAGGAAAAAAAATAAATAAAACCTTCACCAACGGAAAAACAACCATGCACTAAGACTCTGGGTGTGAAAAAAAATGAGGTATTTTAACATGATACACTTTTTTTATTATTATTATTTATTTATTTTTTTCTGTACGTACATGGCGGGTCCGCTGGAAAAGACACTTTCATACATTAGCGAGACTGACACGCTAAAAGGTATAATGGTCTGGGTGAGCGGCAGCGGAGAGAGCAGTGTTCGTGTGTGTTATGGACTGTCAGTGACGCTGGCACGATGAGGAAAGAGAGCTGTGATGGTGGTGATGAGTTAGTGGTGATGGTGGTGGCGGTCGTGAGGAAGATTTGTACTGGACGTCATGGTGATGGAGTGGTGATGTTGATGATGGTTTAGGACACAGGTGATGACGGGGTTAATGGCAGGTGGGCGCGGTGCATTGGTGAAGCGATGATGATGGTCTAGGTCTCTAGGACACGGGTGATGATGAAGTAATTGCAGGTGGACGTGATGCAGTGGTGGTGGTGGTGGTTATGAATAGTGGAAGGACAAGAATGCAAAGAAGCACCACCGCCAGCACCATTAAGACAAAATTACGTTCCCTTGCGTTCCCTGAGTTTCCGTTGCAAAAGCAATGATATCGGAGAAGCCATAAGCGAAGCGGCGCGTTTCCTCACGCCTTCTGTGCCTCCTGCTGCCTTTCACCCGCTGAGATAGGAGGGGAGGAGGGGGACAGCAGGAGAGAATTCACGAGAGGAGTAAAGATGGGGGATGGGGATGGGGAGGAAATTTTCGATGAAGCAGAAGCGAGAGGATGAAGGCACGAGTTGGGAATAGGCAACTCAGTTTGTTTACCAATTTCAAAAACAAAATTGAGTAGAACGTCTATTTTTCTTACCCAGTTATTCCTTGAGGATATCAGAAGCAAATTTACTGTCTGGGCACTGATGTTCGTAGATATAAAACACGATAGACAAAATGGAAGAAGCACGTGACCTGTTCGGAAGCAAAATTGAAAAGAAAACGAGGACAATAAACTGAGTTTTATATATAAATACGAGATCTGGCAAACCAACACTCCGCCAGATTTCACGTGGTGTGTCTGCCATATACGTAGACCCTTTAAATTATTGGGAGTCTTTTCCATGTCTCAAAAAATTCGTCATTCGTCTGTCTAATTTGGCCTTCCCATAATCTAGCCCCTCCTCTAACTTTAAGATGCCTTACCTGACCCCCTTTCATTGTTGAACATCAGATTGAAATTTATCACTATTCACCTCCTGCTATATCAAGTTTCATGGAGGGTAAGGTTTTCTATCGTCTCTGTAAATAGTCCATCTCCATATATTTACGCTTTACAAGTGTTGGTAAAGGATGACGAGCCCTCACAAAATCTTCAGCCAGATTCCTCCTAAAGGTTTTCCACCTTACCATCCTTCTTTCCTTAATGCCTAAATGTGCTGTAGTCGAAATTAATACTTTTTTCTCTTGCAATCTTATACCTTGATTTATTTAGCTGCAGTTCTTCAGGATTTACTTCACTACAGGTTTGTTTTCTGTGGTTCCGCTCTACAAAACTTATTATTTACGCTCGTCTCCATTCCATATATCATACTAATACAAAAATTCACTTCCAAAATGTTCTCACTCGGAGACTGTAAAACACAGCGCTTTATTCTATAATTAAGATTATTTTATTTTATTTATTTATTTATTTATTAATTTGTCTCATGTATGAACACAGGTGATTTTTATGTTTCTATAGATTTTCATTTCTGACTCGACAACTCATCCATGTGTGTGTGTGTGTGTGTGTGTGTGTGTGTGTGTGTGTGTGTGTGTGTGTGTGTGTGTGTGTGTGTGTGTGTGTGTGTGTGTGTGTGTGTGTGTGTGTGTGTGTGTGTGTGTGTGTGTGTGTGTGTGTGTGTGTGTGTGTGCCTATTTATACCTTTTCCGCTAGCTTCCCCTTCCCTTAGTCTCCTACTCAGCCGCAGTCACTCTCCTATCCCACGGCCAGACCTTTCCCTCAACATTGCGTTCCTTACTCACCCTCCTCTACTACTGCCTCACTTTAGCCAGCGGGAGACACAAATATATTCAGGTGAAGCCCATAAACTGCGGACCAAGATCCTAGAGGAGGACACTTTCTATCCCAGCGGGTAGGGTTGTCTTCCTCCCCCGATGCGCTTCCGTGATGTGTCTGGCTGCCACTCAGGGACAAGGAATTACTGCGTGGTTCCACCTATCACACGGGAGGCGGGGATGGGAGCGCTTGATCAAATATTCATGGCAAATCCAAGGGGAAGAAAGGGAAAGGCAGGAAAAAAAGATAGAAAAAAAGAGATTACCGATTCGAATCTTCGTAGAATGTGATGTATGTATTCGCATTTGGGAAGCGAGGCTATTTTGGCCTTGAAGAGCTGTGTTTCCCATTCACTGCAAGTTGTTTATCTCTCCAACGTGTGTGTGTGTGTGTGTGTGTGTGTGTGTGTGTGTGTGTGTGTGTGTGTGTGTGTGTGTGTGTGTGTGTGTGTGTGTGTGTGTGTGATAGTCTTTTCCGGAAACGCTCCCCTGTTATGTCTTCACTTGTCAGCCAGCGGAAAGTTGCCACCTACCGTTAGCATATCTCAACTGGGAAACGCCGCGGAGGAGTGTAGGCTTAGAAGACTGTACGTGTGTGTGTGTGTGTGTGTGTGTGTGTGTGTGTGTGTGTGAAGAGAGGGAGAAATGCAAAGGGAAGGATGAAGAGGGGGACAAATACCAAATTACCAAGACCCATCATAGTAGGCGAGGGGGAAAAGTTATAAAATGGCCTTTTATATAATCTTTGATCGTGGAGCGACAGTCAGATGAAGGTGCGTAGTTTAGTATCTCAGAATACCTACATTAAGGAGAAACTGAGCAATTCATCGATTTAAGTTAAAATAATGACTGGCCCATGACAAATACAGCTTTCTTTTTTCTGTTCTAGCTGTGTCTATTTACACATCTGTAGAACATCTAAGCAAACTGATACATTATTGGAGCAGTTCCGATCGATCCCAAAAATAACTTTCCTGCCATCAATCTACTGCTATTTGTTTTATTTCGTGTCTCACGGAGCAAAACTAAACAATCTTTTCTCCACTCATTCGTTCAGATCTTGAGTAAGTGTTATCATTTAACTAATCAAATCTGCAAAATCTCTGCTTATCTAACTAAATGTCCAACACTATCTCTTCTCTTCCAAATGCAAGGATCGAAACATTTTGGCATCGGATCAAATAAAATCTCCATTTACGTATAAAAATCTTCTACAACTTTCGACACTTGAACTCTCGACTCGATACTTCTCTTTACTTACTAAATGACACTCCCAATGAAATATGAAGAGCAATACCCACACTTATGGTCCTCCTTCACCTTTTGGAAAAATTAATAAGCAGTATCCTCAAGCATTAAGTTAACTCGGTTTGAGTATAAAAGAGCAAGGCCACGGTCCCTTGCAGCGATGGAAAAAACATATATATTTCATAGTTTTAATCTGTAACTGCGCTAAACGAGTGACGAAGTTTTCAAGTGAGTGAGGGGAGGGAAGCAAATTATGACTAAGGAAAAAAAAGTTCAGATAAAAGAAAAAAATGGGTAATATTTTTCTTCTAAAAAAAAAAACGAGAGAGAGAGAGAGAGAGAGAGAGAGAGAGAGAGAGAGAGAGAGAGAGAGAGAGAGAGAGAGAGAGAGAGAGAGAGAGAGAGAGAGAGAGAGAGAACGATATTTCTAAACTACAAATTGTTAAAACTTTACTTTTGGAAAGGGGCAAAGCGAAGTTGAAGTATTGTTACATTTAAATCCATACGGAGCACTCGGGCCATGTCACACTGTTTCCAGTTCGAACATCCCTAGACATAGAGAATGTCTGACAGGGAGAGACGCTGTTGAGTGGTAGGGTGGACAAAAGGGAGAGGACGGGGAAGCGTGGGCAGAAGTGAAGAGCAGGCAAAGAGAGGATGGATGGTAGCAAGAGTAAAGAAAGGAAGATACATGCCCTTTCTGATCACAAAACCTTTTCTTAGGTAAACAAGAACTCTATTTTGTTATGAATTTGTCATCCCTGAGCGGCATATTGACTCAGGTATGCAAAAGGATTCTTAGTTAAAACCTTTTCGTTCTCTCTTTCTCTGTGTGTGTGTGTGTGTGTGTGTGTGTGTGTGTGTGTTCGCGCTGTAGATTTTATGTGTGCTGGTGTATATTTGCTCTCACAATTTCAAAACTAATAATTCTTATCGGCATCGGTCAGCACGGAACGCTCATAGCTGCTCTCACACGCAGCAGCAAAACAAGATGGAGTATGATCATGTACAGTTATAACACGGCCGTTCATCTTTCACCCGCTAGTACGTATGATGCGCATACATACGAGTACATAGGCATATTTGGCGATTGCTGCAGTTCCGGTTGTCATTATTTTTATGATAGTGATTACAATTGTTGATGTTGTTATGGGTAGAGGTGGTAGCGGTAATGGTGGTGTTTGTGGTGGTTGTGGTGTTTGTGGTGGTTGTGGTGGTGGTGGTGGTGGTGGTGATAGTGGTAGTGGTCGGTATTGTCGGCTCAGAATATAGGTCTTATAATTAAGGTTTCCACGTCACTTGGTCGACCGGCAGCAGAGCAGACACGGTGCGCACACCTTGGAGGAGTCGGTGAGCAAATAAAGCATTTCTTTTCCAAGCGAAGGCAACAACAGCATGAAGGAAACTGATCCACAACACACAGCAGACTGCTATGAGAGGTGAACAGCGATCTTATGATAAGAACCTATATGAAATTCCATTAATCACAAAACCTGGAGGAGTCGGTAAGCAAACTAATCATTTCTTTTTCAAGAGTAGAAACTGATCCTCCTCACACAGCAGACTAATATGAAAAAGGTGAACTAATCAAAGGAACTTCCACGACATCCCAACAGGTATCTTACGACACCAACCTATAAGAAATCAGAATAAATTTTACTTAAGGTAACCCAAAGTTCGTCCCTGTCAAAAGCCATACTTGGATCTCATTTCCGATGTCGGTATAAACTTTTTGGTATCCCTGAGGCAAAGGTGCGACGTGTGTCCTTTAGACAGAAGTGAGAAGTGTTACGAAGAGTACGGAGCGACATGGGTATATACAATGGACAGCGCAGTTTTGAAGAGAGGAACGAATTTACTTCACTCATCTATAATTGAAACGTAGCAATTATGTCGGAAACAAAATATTGTGATTTTAGCTTCTCTTATTTTCTCAAGTTCTTGTACATATAAATAGATAGACAGAAAGAGACACAATCAAGCAAATAAACAGATAGATAGAGCGGAAAAAGGTAGGTATATTAAATATGTATAAAGAAGGGGACCACGCGACGCCAATATAGAGAGCGTAGTTCTAGAGAAGCGGTCTTATCATGATGATGGTAAAGATAGTAAATAGAAGGGGATGAAATGATTGATTGATTGATTGATTGATTTAGTACGCTGGAACAACGGGATGACACAGGACAGATGAGTAGAGAAGAGTCGTCAACCGATGCAAGAACGTGTCGGACAAGATCAAATAAGACCTCTTGCTATGGCTAATTCCGCAATGCACAAGCGACCAGCAGGAAGGACAAGGGACTGATTACTTCACCTCTTACCACTTAAATCAGAGAGAGACCGGTGCACCAAACCGCAAAGGGCGAATGAGAGGACAGCTTGAAATTTATGCCTCATTTATCACTCGGGAGAGCAGAATGAGGTCTCGAATTCACTCAGCTCAGTTTTCATTCCCGAGGCCACCGCTGCGGTAAATTGAGCCACAAAGCGTGTGACCCGACATCACCTATCATAATTACGACACACCACTACAGAACATTCCCGGTAAGTGGAAAAATAATAAAACCTTATGATCAACTTTATTGTTTCTAGGAGTCACTTTTCTTACCAGTCCACATTATTATTATTTTGGCTCGGGAAATAAGGTAGTTTTCTTTTTTTTCTTCTGAGAACATGGAAAACTGTGTCGGAGAAGAGAAAACATGTATGACAAAGGGGAGGATGGGAGCGTATAGAGAGAAAAGTAGGTAGCAAGTAGTGTTAGCAAGAATGAAGAACGGGAAGGGAGGGTAAAGAAAGGAGCATTATATTACTTACCCTCCAGCTCTTCGGAGTATATTGTTGACCTCAGTGCGGAAGGGACACCATAGGCACCGCTGATAAATTGCTCACTGTTGGCGCAGCACAACACAATCCTATTTGGAGGGAGACAATACATACATGAATGACGCGTGAAGAGACAACCTAGTACACTCTCTTAACAATATGTTTACTGCTACCAGAACACGACACAATACGACTAGCCCTGTTTGATGGGAGAAAGAACACATACGTAGAATCATATGATTATTCAGAAGCACTTCTACGCCGCATATCCATTATATTTGAAAGCATATAGTTGAGGTGATATGTGTTTTTAGGAGTGTTTTTTTTTATTTTTATGGTTCTAGTGACAGATTAACAATATTTCTACATTATTAACAAGACAAACACTCTTGAGAACCCGGTTGATCATCTCTATGGCCTTCTCCGAATACGGGCAATAGTCACATACATGAATGACAAGAAAGATACAGCTATGCATTGTATATTACCCATACATACATTATAGCCTTAAAATAAAGAAAAATGATAAAAGATGAACTCCACCAAGATCAAGATAAGATTCCCGCGAGACCGAAGTTAGTCTTACACTACGTCGAAGTTTAGTTAATTCAAATTCATGGATAATGTTTCGTAATAAAGCAGAATTCCGATGACTATCCATGGGGAGTATAGTAAGTAAGTAAGTGATGATATTCGACGTGTTGTTAATACTTCCTTGGTGTTGTGTCTGTCAGCGTCCATGAACCGTGTGTGTGTGTGTGTGTGTGTGTGTGTGTGTGTGTTCCTATATTACATCAGCGTCTTTAACTTACTTTTTTTTATTCTCTCTCTCTCTCTCTCTCTCTCTCTCTCTCTCTCTCTCTCTCTCTCTCTCTCTCTCTCTCTCTCTCTCTCTCTCTCTCTCTCTCTCTCTCAGTATTAACATATACAATCAAAGGCTGGAAATATAAATAAACCTCTTGGAAGGCCGCCTGACTAATGCCATTCCTCTATCACCGTCAGTCACCCTAATTAGACAATAAATACCTGTGTAGATAGATGAGTTATTAGAGGAATAAATTCGAATATACAGAAGTAAATAATACGTAAATAGGTGACGGACTTTTTTTTATGATACTTTGTTATGCTAGGAATTCTGCTCTTCTCTGAGTATGGATGTGTTTGTTTGTGCATCCTGTAACAGACCAGAACGATAAGCAAGATCGTGTGAAATGTAGATTACCACGACTTCCTTAAAAAATGAAAGCAAATAGCAGCAGCAGCAGCAGCAGCAACAACAACAAGAATAATAACAACGATAAGAACAAGACCAAAGGATAACAAGGCAAGAGCAACAACAAACACTACACCAACGACAAAAACAACAAAACCAACAACATCAACAAGCATAATGAATACGACCACATCAGCAACCACCATCACAACAACAGCAACAACAACAAAAAACAACAACAGCAACAACATCAACAACAACAACAGCAGCAACAAAAACAACAAAAGTATCTACAACGATGATAATGATGCCAATAATAATAATAATAATAATAATAATAATAATAATAATAATAATAATAATAATAATAATAATAAAAATAGTAATAATAATAATAATAATAATAATAATAATAATAATAAAAATAATAATAGACTTCCCTAAACAAGTTATCTAGTAATGATGGGCGATACAAATAAGGTATTCTGAGCAAGTAAACTGATATAATATTTCTGTATTTCGTCACATAACCACGTTCAACTCAACTTCACTGAGGTTGCCTTGAACATTATTTTGCACCTTTTTTTCATCAGTCGATCGGATCTGGAGGATTATACCATAATTCACAGCTCTTTAATTGAAACTCCTGGCGGTGCGTCACGCAATACACCTTTCCTCTATTTTCCTTCTTTCCTCGAGACCTTCAATGGACGAGTTTCAAGTGACTTTCTGAATCCCGGTGAAGTCTGGGATCTTTGAAACCTTTTGATATTTATCCTTGTAGAGCGGCTCTGAAGCGTCGTAAATGATGCGTTGAGCCTTTTATTACGACACTTGACCCCGAAGTGAAGTAAATGACTCTTGAAAGAACCGCCGCAGCCCCTGCCACACAATATTGGTTCGTCAGACATCACCACCACCACCTCCACTGTCCTCACTAACACAACCACCAGCTCCTCCTCCTCGTCGTGTATTTACTCCTCCTTTTGCTCTTCCTTCTCTTGTTCCTCCTCCTCTTCCTCCTCCTTTTTCACTTCTTCTCGTTTTCCTTGTTAATCATTACAAAAGAATGAGGCAAGAAAAAAAAATTGCGTGATCTCTCCTCCCCCTCCCAAAAGAAATTCTAATTACCAGCTTCTTTATATGACAGATTATATAACAAAGTCTCCCTGATTATACTCCCCCTCGAGGAAAAAAATAAAAATATATTAAAAAAAAGTGCTTCGATGAGGAAAAGATTGCATGCTGAAAGGGAGAGAGAGAGAGAGAGAGAGAGAGAGAGAGAGAGAGAGAGAGAGAGAGAGAGAGAGAGAGAGAGAGAGAGAGAGAGAGAGAGAGAGAGAGAAAACTGAAATAAAGCGTAAATCGATATACACGCTGAGGTATTCCTGCACCATCCGTTGATAATTTTGGAGCCTCAGTAAACAGTGTGACGTTTAATCCGGGCCGCTTTCAGGACGCTCGGCCACCTCACTTCGGCAAACTGAACATCACTCTGCCGGGGAGTTGAGGCGCAATGTGGAGACCGCCGAGGAGAATTTAATTTTGCTTCTCTTAATGGATTATGGCAGCGCGTGTGTTATTTGTGGACCAAGGCCGGCCGTTAGTTGTGTAGTGTGATGATAGTGGTGAAGGCAGAGTTTTGTGAGCGACGTGTGGCGAGGAAAAGGTTTTATGTTGCATGGGAGTGTTGCGTGAGACTTTGGTGGCACTGGGGCGTTGAGGGTATTGCTAGATAGTCATACGTTACTAAAATCGTAACATATATGCGTTTATGTCGTAATGTGTGGCTGGTGTGACATTTGGATGAATTTAGAAGACACACACTGCTAACAACTACTCAACTCGCCTGAGAGAGTCTCCGTCAGCGGCACTTATTTCTCGGAATATTTGCCCTTTTAGTGTCACGTAATGTTGGTGCCGTGGTCCTCGGCCTGGTGCGGGGCGCTTAGCTTTATCTCGCCGCCTTAGGAAGTAAACAACACTCGGTGCACGCAAGTCTCACCCACAAGTCTCCGGGGGCTCAGTTTTATGATGACGCATGGAAAATTCCCGGGGCAATTCACTCTACTTGGACCAGAAAACGCTCCAAATGTTATAAAATTGCCTCATTTGCATATAAACGGTGCGGCGGCGGCTAACTCCGCTACCAGATGTTGGAGCAGAGTTGTTAAAGTGAGCGATCTCTCAAATTTAAAAGCAGCATATTAGAGTTTTGAGCCAATGATTAAAAAATTGGCGGAGTGAGACGACAATGACATTTGTGTACTGTGGGTGTACATGTAGTTTTGACTTAAATGGCACGTATTTTTTGTTATCACTGATATGTAACTGTTCGAATATATAAGCTATTTCTATTCTTTCATCTTTATTCTCTCTCTCTCTCTCTCTCTCTCTCTCTCTCTCTCTCTCTCTCTCTCTCTCTCTCTCTCTCTCTCTCTCTCTCTCTCTCTCTCTCATTTTATATACATATTTTTCACGCTATATTTCCAGCTCATCTAAATACATACATAAATTGTTAATTGTTCGCGTGTTTATCTGCCTAACTGCTTTCTGTCTGCCTGCTTGCCTGCGTCTGCCTGTGTGCCTTTGTCTGCCTGCGTCTATCTGTCTTTATCTGTCTGCCTGCCTGCTTGCTTGCCTGCGTCTCTGTCTGTCTGTCTGCTTCAATATTCCTATGACTTGATATGTCTACTTGCTGTCTCCTAACTCATTCAGTACACATTCGCTCAAATTCCACATGTACGGGATTGGGGAAAGGCAATTCGAACTTGCATATACGAATATACAGGCCGACATCACGAGAACGCCCTCAATTTCCCCTTCCCAGCATACAAATTTCAGCTTCGCGTTTGACAACTCTCAAATCTATTGCCTATATATATGGAGAGAGATTTTCCAAAAGACAGTAGGAAATTTTTGGCCGTTCAATAAAGGGATATTTCTTTTCATTTCTGACTGAAGGATATCTTAATGCAAAATGTGACTGCCTCTCCTTCCAGCTCGTGACGAATTCTTCTGCCTTCTCACGTTGCTCTCACCACAATCATTCCTACTCCTCTCCCACACGTTGCTCTCATCATATTCATTCCTCCTTCTCTCCCTCAAGTCTAACCTTATATATTCCAGGAGCGTGTTCACATGTCAGCCTTCTATTGCAGGCGATCTGTGAAAGACTAAAACTTTTCTCCAGCGGCACCAACCTCCCCGGCTGCGTCCTCTCCCCTTGCTGCAGCGCTTCTTGAGACAAAGGTGGAATTGAAGTATAATTTGCGACTGCATCTTCAAATGATCTAGTGGAGGAAAACATTATTTTCTCCGTTATCCATGTTTACTAAAGCTTTCTTGTCTCTTCTTTTTTCACTTCTTTTATAAATAATTTTTTTCCTCCTTCCTTCTCTCTCTCTCTCTCTCTCTCTCTCTCTCTCTCTCTCTCTCTCTCTCTCTCTCTCTCTCTCTCTCTCTCTCTCTCTCTCTCCTTCTTTCAGACATTGTGGAACACACAAAACTCCCTTCCCTAAGAAATGTATACTTGCCCCCGGTCTTTACTATTCACGGAAACGCGCGTATATATTTTTATAAGCGTGTGTTGTTGGTGCGTTTCAAAGACTCCTTTGTGCCGCTAAAGAGCTTTGTAGTCGGTGTTCCACATTGAGCGCTGCAGTGTATCCCGGGTCACATTTACCGCCACTAACTTGGGGAGAGAATTTGCAAACGCCGACGACCCTTTTGCTTCACACTCAAGCCAATGTGTCCCTCTCGTCTTGTCTCGTTGTTAGAAACCTTACCTTTTACATGGATCGACAAAAAATCTAACTTTTTTTTCTCTCTCTCTCAACAGCTGCCAACAGATTTTTTTTTTTTTTTATCCCTGTTGGTTTTTGGCGTTTCACATTTCTCACTTGTTTTTTTTTTCGTGAGCTGTGTGTTAGGTGACCTTCCCTTTTGTTACTTTTATCCTTCTTTTTAATATTATTCACACTCTTTTTATTTGAGTTAATATAGCTCCATTAGTTGTTGCGATCCCACACAACTTCACTTTCCGCCGTGACCGTCTTTCCTTAGATTTTTGGCGTCGATATGACCACTTTGCTGCATCGTTAAAATACCAATCAGTCAGTCACTTAATCAATTTCTCATCCTTTGCACTATTCCCATACTTCACTGTTTATGAAGACTGCCATTCCTTCTTTATTGTGGATATTTCAAAATTGATTACCCTTATACAATGTTGAAACGACCCTTGTTCTTTCTGAGCGATCCTATTCCTGTAACCAGAAACCTTTCCGAACCAGCGCAGTGAGACAGTGAGGCTTCAATGAGATCAGGTTTCATTTTTTTTTTTTTTTTTTGCACGCCTGAATGCTCACCATTTTACAAAAACATACACCACTCGACTGCAAATGTTTTACTTCATCTCATACCGTAAATAGACCCACCTTTTAGATAACTTAAGTCCCTAGAATACTTGGTCTTGGGCGTGTGGATTTGCGGTTGAGGGAAACGGAGTGATATCAATATGTACTGGTTGCCTCCTGATACAGACTCGGCAGAAAGCGGTATTGCGTGGCTTGTGGTGGCCGGAGTTGTGATCTGTTTCCCAGGAAGGCAAAGTTTATCTTCATTATTTGGTCCAGGCTGGGATTCGTGGAGGATCTCATTTCCCGCAGAGGATTTTGATATTTTTTACTGCACTTTTTTTTTTGTTTATGGTCAAAGAGGGCTTATTTATTTGTGACAAAAATGTTCAAGACTGTGACATGACACGCAGAGTTAAAATGCAGTATCATCCCCATTCGTCCCCTCTTCCTC
Organism: Scylla paramamosain; assembly: GCF_035594125.1. Lineage (NCBI taxonomy): Eukaryota > Metazoa > Arthropoda > Malacostraca > Decapoda > Portunidae > Scylla > Scylla paramamosain. Next base: position 11,067,523 of record NC_087189.1, on the reverse strand, counting down.
CTCCTATCAGCGTCATCGTCCCCCCCCCCCCCCTCTCTCTCTCTCTCTCTCTCTCTCTCTCTCTCTCTCTCTCTCTCTCTCTCTCTCTCTCTCTCTCTCTTCCTCGTCCTTTTCTTTCTCTTCTAACTCAACCATTTAATATATTTATTCCTGCTGCTACCAATAATTATGATGATGACGATAATAAAATAACAATAATAATAATAATAATAATAATAATAATAATAATAATAATAGTAATAATAATAATAATAATTTTTTTTTTTTTTTCTCCTTTGCATTATCTCTCGTTTAGTATCAGAACTCCGTTTCTTGTCAGAGTAATAAGTGAAATTACTGACGCCATCATCACCGCTGTTACTATTTGATTTACATTTTTCACCATCAGACCCAAGGACGTGAGGCACTCGGTTATCATTACGGAGTGCCCTTTAACTTGGTCTGTCTCTTAACAGTCCTGATCTGACCTAACCTAACCTAACCTATCTTTATGGAATGTTCCTAACCAGATTTGTCTCTTAATCTAACCTAACCCGATTATCATTACGGAGTGTCCTTTAATTAAGCTGGTGTGTCTCTCCAGCATCAGAATTTTATACATGTTTTTCTTCGGCACTGGCAACCATTTCTTTATCATCTGCCGAGCTTCATCTTATATTACTAAAAGAGGATTTCCTTTCCTTAAGTCTCTTACGTAAGTTTTTTTTTTTCTAGAATTTTCTTTACTTTCTCTCGTATCTTTTGCCTGATCCTTCCTCTTATATTTCAACATGCTTCACATAGACGTAATCTTTGGATATAAGCTTAAACAATATTCTGAGAGCTGCATTATTTATTCTATCATATCTTGGAAACATTATCTTATTTTTACATCTTATTCTAGTAGTAATGTAGTCTGAAATTATTTATTCCGTTCCTTATTAGCTCCTCTATAATTATCTTGTAAACTCGTCATTTTACTCGTTTGTTAATATATAACAAAACTTTTTTTGGCTCTTTCCTTAATTGTGCAAGAAACGTAAAATATATAAGAAAAACCTGTCTGCCTGTCTATTTGTGTCTGCTCGTCTTCCTCTTCCTCTTTCTCCTCCTCCTCTTATTTCTTACATTCTTATTCCTCTCTCTCTCTCTCTCTCTCTCTCTCTCTCTCTCTCTCTCTCTCTCTCTCTCTCTCTCTCTCTCTCTCTCTCTCTCTTTGTCTCTCTTAGCAAACTTTACCATCTTTTCAATTCCTCCAAACCTAACTAGGTCGACGAAACGGCCCAGACAAGAGCTGGTGAACCAATTAAAGGCTGGAACAATATCTGAAGGGTACAAGTCACAACTGGAAAGTCGACGAGTTTGGATGCAGAAAGTGCTACTGGTTGAACTTTGCAGAGTCGGGATGCAGAGCGGGGAGAGAGGAAGAAAGGACAGAGGAGAGAGGAAGAAAGGAAGACGAGGACAGGGAGAGGAGCAAGGAGGGCAGAAAGGCAAGGATTCCAGTGTGGATTCATGTAAAAGACCAGAAAGTTTAAGGTTTGATTTACATCCTCTTCTTTTTTTTCCGTAACATCACTACCACCTTTACTGCGACTGCAACCCACCACCACCACCACCACCACCACCACCACCACCATGACCATCTCCTTCAAGTGAATCTCAAATCTGAGTGACGCGAGGATTTTTTACAGCTTTATCCTCTTGTTCCGACGCCATTCAGTTTGTGTTTTGCCAGAATTTTCACCTTTTTATGAGAGAGAGAGAGAGAGAGAGAGAGAGAGAGAGAGAGAGAGAGAGAGAGAGAGAGAGAGAGAGAGAGAGCGCAATTCGATTTTCCTTGAAGAGTCCTGCAGGATTACCCGTTCACCCTGGAACACGGCGAGACAACCGAATGCCGTGCCAAGTTTGTGAAAATGGATTGAGGCAGCGAATGTGATCAGTCTTCGCCGTCTCGCTTCAGACAGGGGACGGAAGAGTTATGGTGGCGTGGCCGACGCTGGTGGAGACGGAGATGGTAGCGTAAGTTGTGGTGGTGATGGTGGTACTGCGGGTAGGAGCACGAGGAGGAGCAAGGGAAAAGGCGGGACCGGGACACAGAAGACAAGCGTTGGGAATATGGCAGAGGAAGTTTGGAGCAGTACAGGAGCACCATTGGTTCTCATGTAGTTCCAGTTCCCATTATTGCCAGTCATGTGTCAGTTTTGCTGTCCAGTGAATCAGTGGCAGTACAGCCTTCTCCTCCCTGACACCTGTAAATGGTTCATTACGTCTTTGTATGAGAAGTTCTGGATGTGTAGTCTGGTGGAATAATTTAACAATACTCTCTAATAGTATTTCAGAAGCAAATATGTAAACATGTAACTCATTACTTAAGTAATATAATATTTTAAGACATTGTGATAAAAAGAATTTATACAATATTGAGGTGCTTCGATATTTTTGCTTATAAGGTACGAGCGCACCGGTATATCAGACGATACGATACGATATGTTGCTGTTATTAATATTACACTCCAATTGTCACTTTTCTGGCTATGCATATGATGTTTCAGTTTCAATATGTAATATTTCAACATTCATGTTTGGAATTAATTTTGGGTCTGTCATCAACGTAGAACTTAAACATCAACAATACCCCAAATTGAACATGCACGCAAGAATTCCTGGAAAACTCGGAAAGACTGCAGCATTCATAAACTCATTAAAGTTATTAATATGTACAAGAACACCTCATTCACCTCAGTAAAGACGAACACGTGCTTTTTAAACTCTGTCATAAAATCACGAGTAATTTTTTAGTTCGCCACCACCACCACAACCATTAAAACAACAACTCATGGGTGCCTAGAGTTGCGTCCCCAATGAGTTACAGAAAAGACGTATGGCGACTTGAGAGGAATACATCCTAAAGAACAGGACGGCCACTCAATAGTGTGTATCATTGCGAGTGACGGGCATACTCCCATTCACTGAAACATGAAAATATGACAACGCATTGAACTTGTTACACTTAAATAGATAATGGTTGCCTCCCCCCCCCTCTCTCTCTTTCTCTCTCTCTCTCTCTCTCTCTCTCTCTCTCTCTCTCCCCCTCTGATTTAGCCTCCCCTTTCTTCTACTCTCCCCGTTTCTCTTTATTTCATATTTATTCACTCAAATGTTTTTTTTTTTTTTTTTCACTGAGACTCTAGTTCTCTCCTGAATGTTTTCTTTTTTTTTCCCTCTTCGCGCTACTTCTCTTCACGGGTCACTGCCCCTTGCAGCCCTACGTACCTGAGAACGAACACTTGTCGCTATATCGTTTTTATGTCAAGCTCCCTAGTCCCTGAGTCCACCATTCAAGAGAGAGAGAGAGAGAGAGAGAGAGAGAGAGAGAGAGAGAGAGAGAGAGAGAGAGAGAGAGAGAGAGAGACCTGGTTGTAAATATTGTTGAGATTGATATAAAGTGTTGCAAAAAACTCATAATTATGACACCACATATAAGGAATACTGATACATACTGATACACTTGCCGAAAAGAAGGGAAAGAAGATGCAAGATAAGATGACATCAAAGAATGACGTTAAATCCATAAACACACAAAATCAGTAATTACAGAGATGGTGACATTTGTTCTATGCTCGATGCCACAAAAGGACTTGAAGTGACTCTTTAAAACAATGCATCCTGAGAAACGTACATAATCGGGCTAATGTCACGGATAGTTACAGAGACTGCGGGTGAGGGACAAGGGAGGCAGGCGGAGAAAAGACAGGGAAAGGACAAAGAAATAAAGTGGGCAAAGTTTATTGACATTACATAAAATCAGACTGCAATTGTGGAAGAAAATAAACGTACAGACACATAAAACTAGACTGCATTAAGTGGAAGGAAATGTCAAGCAAGTTACGCTGGAGGGAGACATGAATGTGTGCGTGAACGAAACTCGAAAGCTACACTTGAGAAGCAACACTCGCCTGGAGGGGAAATTAACCTTTAAGAGAAGAGTAGGACTTTTAATAGATGAAGTTGACCTCTTCTTGTAGTCTCCCACACTCTTACTCCTACAGCCTCTCTTACTATCTTTTCTGAACCTCCCTCACACCCTCTCCTTCAGCTTCCCGCCTCTCCAGAAGCTTCTTTGTGTATTTTGCAATTTATATCATTCCCTCCTACAGGCTGCCTCACTCTACCAGTGTACCTCTGTCGCTTTATCAAATACGTCTGCCTCATCTATGTTATAAAGAATCCCTGACAATTATTTTCTAGTTATGAATTCATGTATGTTGATTACGAAGAATGACAAGTATGCGTGAACAAATATATCTTTTTATTTTGTCCATCATCAAGAAATTAAATGTCCTTGCACTACGAATACATTCACTAGTGGGCAGAGTTGATAGTATTCCTTCACTCGTGTGTCGAATTCGGCCAATTCAGACATTGTGTACTGAAATCCCGGACACACGGAACAAACTTCAGGTGAGTGCTTCGCGTCCATCCCTAATGGACAGCGTGTGAGGTCACTTAGTACAATACTGTGGCTTTAATCCAGCAGCCAGCCATGCGGTCCTGGGTGACCGCTCCTACCTCACCTCTGTGCTTGCACCGCTGTGATTGAATTTTGCCTATCACTGAGGTGGAAGGCTTTCACTGAGAGCGCAGATTACAGACAGTGCGGCTATTGATGTGAATTTCCTTCTCCATTTGGTATAATAGTAAAATACTAGTGTTACGTTTATGTCAATGAAAACGCACGCGCGTGCGCGCGCACACACGCACGCACACACACACACACACACACACACACACACACACACACACACACACAAACACACACACACAGTTGATATACTTAACATGTAAAAAAAAAAAAAAAGCAATACAAATAAAAAAATACCGTTGTTCCTTTTTTCAGCGATAAAATAATGTATTCATAACATTCACATGACATATTACTCTCTTAAGCAAAAAAATAAATGAACATACAAAATAGAGGTAATGAATAAGTAAGCAATTAAATAAATCCTGAATAATCACAAAAGAGACTAATGAAGTACAGTATTTTCATACAAACGTGCCATACACATTAACATGTAACTTTTAGTTTAACGACGCTTTGTAAACACTATTAGAGAGCAGGAATATTTCCCGGACAACCCGCGTTTTAACATAAGAAACTACGAGGTCGCAATATTCAAATAAGTTTTAGGTGTTATCTATACTCCTTGAGAAAAAATAATAAAATAAACTGGCAGCTCCTTAGGTGTGATAGATATGAATCACAGTTATGCGCGTGTCATCAGATAAAATTTGCACCTGGATACACCTGAGAAAAGAGAACTCTAATGGAAGCTGCGTG
>NC_087189.1:11049700-11057200 GCF_035594125.1 Scylla paramamosain | reverse complement strand
ATCCCAGCGCCCTCCCTCTTGACGCCTCAGGGAACACGACTTGCGATCCGTAACTCCGCTTCTCCCTTTCCGTATTATCTCCTCAAGAGGGGGAAAAAAATAATGATCCCCTAAGACGGCAACACAAAGAGGCCATTTCCCGTCGGTGCCACACTAAGAATGGAAAAATACGAAGGGAAAATGTCTTCTGCTGTGCTGGGGAAAAATTCTTCGTGTCGAGTCACCTAAATCTTTTCTCTCACAAAGAAAACAAAGGAAAGGGAGAAGGCTGCTTCCGTATCTCGGCTTGAATTTCTTAATTATTAAAGCTGAGTCTCGTGCATGTTGGTATGGAAAGAAATCTGCTGTGCCGACCAGTATTCATCAGCCTGACTTGGTGTGCCGATACGTCAGAATAAATAAATAAATAAATAAACAATCCGATGATTCGACGGTCGAGAAAGAAAAGATAAGATCAGAAAATTTTGCGGCAGCCTAAGACGGTCTTTTTACGACGCTGTGATGTGGCCACTGTGTGTTTTGTCTCATCATTAAGTGTGTATGTAAGATGGGAGAAGATCACCTTGGAAAGGCAGAGGGATTATAATAAGAACACAGAGGAAGCCAGTAAGCCTACACGCGGTAGTTCTAGTGAGAAAATTGGTGTATCCCCCTGTCATCCCGCTACATAAGTTTATCTAAGGAGGTCTATGAAATTGCTGATAATGGGGACCCCAGCGCGCGCACACACACACACACACACACACACACACACACACACACACACACACACACACACACACACACTCTACATCAAGCAACCAAGTAATTATTGTTAACATACATCATTGGTAAGCAAGTCTGCTAACTCGTCCCATGCAACGTTTTACAGCACCTACGCCTACCAGCAACATTCCACGAGGCCGGCGATCAGCACCTTGAGGGCATTAAAGCTACAGTAAAATCCCTCTTATCCGGCATCAACGGGACCGCCGACATGCCGGATACTTGAATATTGCCGGATACTTGAATAGAAGTGAAATTATGTCCACAATCACCACCCTACACTCACGCATCTTACCATAACAAAGATCAGCTGATCTTAATCAGCAGCTGATCTGATCAGCTACTTAAGTGTAAGCACAACACGCTTCCTCTTTTCTACAACTTTAGGCATGATGAAGGTGTCAGGCGATAAACAGTGCACACACGGGACTGAGTCACTGAGTAAACACAGTGCAGTGAGCCGCGGGTGGCGCGAAGCAGTGCGCTCTGGTGGCGAGGGGACAAAGTATGCCTCGCACTGGAATTTTAATCGATTTTATGAGTACACATTGATTTTTTATTGATTTTAAGGCTCGGGGAAAAATGTGCTGGATACTTGAGGCTGCCGGATACTCGAATGCCGGATGAGAGGGATTTTACTGTACATCTTTCACTTACAGGATCTAAAATACTAACAGTAGCTTTCTGATGTTGAACTAATATACCATTTTCATATCGATTTTCTTATTCGAAAAATGATCGTGCATGGTCTACTGACTGCCTCGAGCTACTTTTTCAGTGCTGACACTCGTAAAGCTTGCAGAAATGCAATAATGCGCTACTGTTTTGTTAATATTTATTACCTCAGACTTTATATATAGCGAAACATCAACAATTACTAATTCTCGGAAGGCGGGCAGACTATTTCATTAAAACAGCTGATAACGCCATTCCTCCTCGGCAGCGAGCTGTTCCTTTTCTTTTAAGTTTTATTCTTCCTTGACAACCCGTCTTAAGAGGACAACACAAAAGTCATTTGGAATGTGGTTTAACCTTTTATTCTCTGTAGTTGCCTTTTTTTTTTTTTACATACAAAAAGGCGTCTCCAGAGAAAAGGATAGAGAATGTCCACAAAGTAACTGTTCCACATGATTTAAAAATGGCTCTAATGAATATGTAAAGTAGTATGATCACACAGTTACTCAAGTTTGTTGTATGACTAATATTAAAAAAAAACATTCTTCTATGCAAGGATGTTATCTGAATATCACAACAACAACAACAACAATAATAATAATAATAATAATAATAATAATAATATATAGCTTATTTAAGTGGCAATCACAAATTGAAAACACACATTAATAAAAGAAGCAGCAAAGAACAAAAGTTAACAAAAATAAAGTAAAATCCAATGAACTACAATAGATATTAATGCAGCACTAAATGAAGTTTAACTACAATATAATCTAATGAGCTAACCTAACATACTGAAATACATCCATCACGTTAATGACGATAGGATGGCCCTGTGCTGGTGCCGGTCAGCCCGTGGCGCCCGGAGCATATCAGCCTGTTATGGGCCTGCAGTGAGTGTCTGTGCTCCTCTTAATGCGAACTGATGAAAACGTGATTGTGCAAAAACGCATTACTTCCTGGACTCTACACCCATATTGACCAATCCTGTAATGAGTCTCTCTCTCTCTCTCTCTCTCTCTCTCTCTCTCTCTCTCTCTCTCTCTCTCTCTCTCTCTCTCTCTCTCTCTCTCTCTCTCTCTGTGTGTGTGTGTGTGTGTGTGGATGGTTGGGTGTGGGTGTAAAAAACATTATTGCTATCTGTACTTCAGAAGACTCAACTCTAGCGACTCAACTTTTCAACTGACGTGACTAACAATTGTAACTTTGCGCCCCCTGTGGTGCATGCAATAGTGTTATTATATATCAATGTGCATTTGTACTATGTTCATTTGATGACTTCACTAAATATATATATATATATATATATATATATATATATATATATATATATATATATATATATATATATATATATATATATATATATATATATATATATATATATATATATGACGCGTGGACATATATATATATGACGCGTGGGTATATATATATGACGCGTGGACATTTCTTTTTTTGTGGGCTTATAGCCCACAAAAAAAGAAATGTCGCCTACACACATGGTAGTGCCTGTATAAAAACATATATGTTGTGCTAAAGATCACTAGGATCTTCTATTTGTCACACCGACCTCCTTTCTTCACTTCGCTCATCACTTCCTTTTATGGTTCTGCCGTGAGACTGAAAAAGTAGCCGCGATGTTGACCATTACTCGAATTTACTGAAGATTATGTCTGAGCTTAGCGCTGCAATGATTTCTCGTTATGTACACTAAGCGTGAGAGAGGAGAGCCAAGTCTTGCCAAAGGATTCCAGCGCCTGCCAACAACTGTCTACACACATTGACTTCTTAAGTGTTGGTGAGTGGCTTGCTAACAGAGATAATGACGTGGTGAGGGGAAGATCAGCTCCTAACGAACGATATGCAGCTAGTTTGAGCAAAGGATCACGTAGGTTTCTAAATCCTGCTCGTCTGTCTTAAACTTGACAAGAGGACAAGAAATGAATAATAAAAGCTAACTGAAACGTGGAAAACAGAACGGATAGTGCTGGAATTACACGACCGCAGCAACACACACACACACACACACACACACACACACACATACACACACACACACGCGATAGTGGAGGAAGGATAAGAAAGTCGTAAGTGGCTGTGGAAAGAAGAGGAAGAGAAAGGGAGACAAAAATGTGCTGTCCGGTGAGGCATAGCTATTAGCCTTACAGCCATCCTCTCCCTCCCTTTCTGCATTCGGTAATGACAGCTGGAGCCTTCCCTTAACGTCAACAGTGAGGGATGATGACTGCTGTTGCTGTAAATTTAAGTGACGCAGCTGTGCAATTACCTCGGCGGTTGGTGTGAGAGCTCTAAATATTGGCACTAGCGGCTGGCGGTCGTGTTTGGACAGCCGCCCACCTTCATCCTAATTAAACCCCGGCACCTCCTTCCTTCCTCCCTCCCTCCTTATCTCTCTCTCTCTCTCTCTCTCTCTCTCTCTCTCTCTCTCTCTCTCTCTCTCTCTCTCTCTCTCTCTCTCTGTCTCTTCATCTCCTCCTTACAGTCACTTTCCCGCCTCGCCCATCCTCATGTTCCTCCTCCCCCGCACTTGGACTCACTCTAATTGTCCGTTTTACCGTAATTCCTTTTAAGCTGAATTAGTAAAAGAAGAAAACTTTTTAAATCTATAGCCACGGGTGTGTTTGCTGTGTTGGAGATCCTGCTACTGTGTGTGTGTGTGTGTGTGTGTGTGTGTGTGTGTGTGTGTGTAAAGCGTTTGTGTGTAATAACAGTAATGATAATAATAATAATAATAATAATAATAATAATAATAATAATAATAATAATATTTCACCACTAAGGTTAGAAAGTGTTACATAAGAGCATAAGAAAATAAGAAATAAAGGAAGTTGCAAGAAGCGACCAGGCTTACACGTGGCAGTCCCCGTATGAGAAATACCTACCTATTTCCATCTATTATTCCCATCCATAAACCTGTCTAATCATCTCTTAAAGCGCTCTAGTGTCCTAGCACTAACAACATGATTACTGAGTCCGTTCCACTCATCTACCACTCTATTTGAGAACCAATTTTTTTCCTATCTCCTTCCTAAACCTAAATTTTTTCAAGCTTGAACCCGTTATTTCTTGTTCTGCCCTGGTTGCTGATCCTAAGAATTTTGCTTACATCCCCCTTGTTATAACCCTTATACCACTTAAAGACTTCTATCAGGTCCCCTCTTAACCTACGTCTCTCTAAAGAATGTAGAATTGTCAATGTGTTTATAACAAGACTACACACACACACACAGACACACACACAGCGGAAGGAAGAAAGTACAACATACGTGCAGACGTGCTTGCCTGCGCGTGGTTGTAATATTCACCTTTATCATTATCAGGGATCATTCGACACGAGAGAGAGAGAGAGAGAGAGAGAGAGAGAGAGAGAGAGAGAGAGAGAGAGAGAGAGAGAGAGAGAGAGAGAGAGAGAGAGTCTGTGTGTGTGCCTGTGTTGCTTAACTTTTCATAAACATTTAAAATATATAATGAAAGACTTCATACATTATGGGTCTCCTAAAGTGCTGATCAGAGTTTTTTTCGGGGTAATTTCCTCTGATGTTTTAACACTAAAGACGTAACATTATTCGAGTTACTCTCCTGCACTCACTTCCTCACTTCCTTAACCACCACTACGTGAATACGCAAGATGGAATCAATGAAAACTGAAAAGACACCTACAGTTACCGCAAGACAAGCCACATTATATCTCGTTAAAACAAGGAAAGACAGCGAGTACAGAGGAAAGGTAACCTACATAACAGTCCTTATTTCAGCTACACAATTCTCTATGGTTCTCCGCATGTGTATATTGTGAAAAAAAAAAATGGAGTAAGGAAGAGTCGCACTATTTAATCAAGGCAGTAACACATGAACTGACGGTGAAGACTAAGGTCAAGTCTTTGGGGGAGAATTGAAGAGGAAGGACTGTCCGATGTAGCAGAGCAGAAAATACCCCATCCAGAATATACCTGGGGTTATTTTAAGCTAGTCTGTTTAATACCCGGGGTATAGGTTGGTTCAGTTCAGTTTATACCCACAGGTCTGAGCGGGGGTATATTCTGGGCTGCTATGCCGGTAGGACATCTTGAAGAAGTCTGTTTCCCTTTGGGAGGTGGTTTGGTGGAGAGCTCTACCGCAACATACTCTCGAGAGAGGAGTGTGAAAGGAAGGAAACAGGATAAGCGGAAAGAAGGGCAAGACGAAATAACATGTCGGTCCGCGCACTCGTTGCTAACATGGTAAGTAAAGTGACGGTCATCGTAAAAACAAAAAAGAAAGAGAGAAATAGTCACAGAAGTTACCCTAACATGAGAACATTTGTGAGAATCTGGGAAAAAAATGTTGAAACACTGTGAATGTGAACAGAATTAACTGAGACTACATATCAGCAAAAATATTCGGAACAAGACAGCCGCTTAGAGAGAGAGAGAGAGAGAGAGAGAGAGAGAGAGAGAGAGAGAGAGAGAGAGAGAGAGAGAGAGAGAGAGAGAGAGAGAGAGAGAGGAGCTGGTAGAAACACTGAAACAAACAAGCACTAAGTCATTAATATTATCATCATCATCATTTGAATCCGCTTTTCTTTTTCTTCTCCATTTACGTAATGTTTATATGACTTACTAAGCCTGAGTGAAAATGCAACCAATTCTTTTTATCCGGAATCTTTTTTCGAGTTGCGTAAAAGGTTTGCGGCTTCTAAAATTTGGTTCCTATTTGAAATGGGTTTTAGGAACTTTTTTTTTTTTTTCGTACAGACTATGTGGCTTTACTAGGTGAGAGGCTGGCAAAGGGCAGTGGAGAGAGAGAGAGAGAGAGAGAGAGAGAGAGAGAGAGAGAGAGAGAGAGAGAGAGAGAGAGAGAGAGAGAGAGAATGTTATCCTGAACTGTTCTGTAGTACAAGGGGAACATCGAGGCAGAAAAGATCAGAAAACGCACAGTGGGTTGCGGATAGATGTACATCTCTCACCCTGCGGAATTTGGCACGACTCTGTAATATTTGATATCTTTTTGCAATGTTGGCTACTTCTATTTCATTTATCTCAATATGATCAATTACATAGCTTTTTTTTCTTTTCAAGTGAAATTCTCGTATATGATTTACAAGCTGAAGATTCTTGCTACTCCCGATAGCTTGAAAATTTTTTTAGGTTGTCAGTGTCTTCTGTGAAGCTATGACACCTTAGCAACTTGTCTCCCAAGGAAATAATGTGGATACTGTGACTTCTACATTAATACTCACTGCTGGATGGATGCGATCAATAAAAGATTAAAAAAACTTTCATTATATCGAAATGATACAACAAAAATTATGTGATATATTTCCAAGGCGCCTATGACCCACTACACATGTCGACACCTAGGCATTCTCTCACGGCAGTATCTCATCCTCCCCTTCCGACACTTTGTGCACCTGTTCTAGTCTTTCCTTGATTAATCTTCACCTACGTCATCTCCCTCCACCTGTCGTGAGATAGCCGGAAGGTGACTCTTGCAACTCGTCTTTACTGTCTACAGATTGATGACGAGGCCAATGACCTTTCCATACCCATTTTCAAGTTGTAACTGCAGCAGAGGAACAGTATCAAAATGATGAAAAACGACACTAAAAATGTTTGCTCTATCCACATTCCTGGTTACATAATTATAATTTACCCAAACTCTATTCTCAGTACACTTTATTTCCTCCTTTTCGTGTGATTGTCTGGAGAGGAATTGCAAACGATTCAAAAGACTTTAGATAAACCTGTTGTTCACGACACTTTTTACATTTGTTTTCAGTGAAAATTTACTTTCTTCCACACTTTTGGTGCCTATAAATAATTAACAATCAAAAGGTGTTCGCATGAACGTCCATTGTAAAAATGCCGCAATAAAAGCGTCTACGTAAAACAAGTAAAGGAGAAGCCAACTTTTTCATAGAATTACGCAGGTAGTACGTTTTCTTTAGGTAGTGAAGCGGATGTTCTACACTGATGACTATGAAAAATCGACGAGCTTTATTTGAGGAGAAATATCGTTGATAATATTCTCAGTGAGTTTCCTTCTGTAGCAAACTGA
>NC_087189.1:10974700-11044700 GCF_035594125.1 Scylla paramamosain | reverse complement strand
TGCAGTTATCTACATTAAAACTCATTTACCAGGTTTGCCCCCACTATGACAACATGTTTAGATTTTTCTGCATTTCTATTACTTGTTCGTTACAGACTACGGAATTCGCTATTTTGGTTTCATCAGCAAACTTCGATATCATACTGTTAACACCCTCATCTAGAAAGAGAGAGAGAGAGAGAGAGAGAGAGAGAGAGAGAGAGAGAGAGAGAGAGAGAGAGAGAGAGAGATCGGGCAAATTCCTTAATAACAGTAATTTGCAAAGGTACAGTCGGGACAGTCACGTTTTGCACTTTTGTAGTTCAACAATATTTTTTGTCCACCTTTATAGTGAATATACGAAGTCTCCAACGTGAAAACCGTTGGCATAAGCTTTACATTTATAATCATGAAACAAAGTACCCCAAAAGAATGATCAGACATGTTCCTGATAATCTACATAGGCGTTTGAATTTACAGTGAACATAAGATATTCCGTCCGGCGTCCTTCGCATACACTGTTTTCTAAAATGTTAACCCGATTTTTTTTTTTTTCGCTAAATCAGACAAAATATTTCGGAAATGTTCACCAATGCCAAAATATCTGTTGAAAAGCTGGATGCAGAACAATGGATACTTCATTTTCTCAAAAATAAATATTTTTTGATGAAAAACATTTTATATCAAGTGTTGTACTCTACCAGTGATTGTCACCAATAAGGGTTTTATATTTTTGTAATCATAAAGGACAGATAAGATTTTTACATTTTAATAAATAATTCAGGGAACAACATGAAATATCTATCAGCTACACACGCATACCGTATACTGTGCTTCACCTTAAAAAAAAAAAACATCTCACCACAAAAGAGAGGCATATAACTTTAAGAAAAGAGAAGGATAAGATGAGGGGAAAGAAAGAGTTAATACTTGTACAACAAGCGACAAAGTGAGTGGCGATAAAAATTAGTAGAAAAATGGAGACACGCAAACATATGGTGATAGATCATATTACAGAACATCAAGGTAGAGTAAAGGATGCAGTAACGCACGGCTGTAGCAAAGCAGGAATGACCACATTCATCAGAAGTGAGGGAGGCATCACAATAAGCCAAAATGCGTGATAGCGGAGGCTGGGACGTGACGGTACGACAGGCAGTTCTGATAATGTAGACACTTCTGCGCTGCACCTCCATTACTTTCAAAGGCCTTTACCTAAAAGTTACATGAATTTTTAAGGGTAGTTTTATGTTTCTAGTGACAGATTAACAAAACTTCTACATTTTCAACAGAAGAAGACGCTATTAAGAACCGGGCTAATCATATCTGTGGCCGTTGAAAATAATGGTGAGGGAGCAAAGCGTTTTTTTTAATACAGGCCAATGTCTGCAGATGGTCTTCCGGAGGTTCTGTCCCCTTAAGCTCGCGGGATCTTAAAACTGTAATCTTAAAGCGTCATTTGTCACCAGTAAAGAAAAATACTGAGAGTTTTCGCAGACAATTTGTCGTTTTTACTTCAGTAATATGTCGGGATTTCCTCCTGTGTTCCAAGGAAATGAAATATTACCAGTGTTAACAGCAGAAGAGCCGCCTCAGTCTCTTCCTCCTCTTTGGTTCTCCTCGACCGTTTTATTTATATTAAACTTCCAATATCTGCAACATCGTGCAGTTCAGTTATCTGCATAGTGTTCCAGAGCCTAAGGCAAAAGTCTCATGATCATTTAATTGTTTTGATCTATCTTCTAAATATATGAAACACACTATTCTGTCATTCTAAATACAATTACATAACTTGAGTTGAAAGAAAGTCATGAAATTGAAATAATAAAACAAGATTGCACATTTTTTAAAAATTGTGAAAATATAAAAATTCCTTTGCCTTTTCCAGCATTCCGCCCTGCTTGTTCATTTTAGCCCCTTTTGACAAGAAGCAGTTAATATAGACACATACATTCTAAATTTGCGCGGATTTATATATGTGTGTGTATATCGTACTCCTGAGGCTCGGCTGTGCTGTCCTCGTACAGTAAGTTCAAAATTGTTTGAAAACGAACGTTTGTTTTTTAAATTAGTAAACAAGAAAATAGATGGTTTGGCCTCTTTGTCTTGGAATTTACTAACAAGAATAGTTTTATAAATTATGCATGTCGTGAACCCAACACCTGAATGCCAGCTTTGCGCCGCCTCCGATGTCAGTGACACCAACATAAACAAAGAATAAATAAATAAAAATAAATAAATAAAAAAAATGAATAAAAAAATTACGCACGGCATTGCGTCGAAGCAATATAGCAGAAGACATGCTGCAGTTTCTAAACTTTTTTTGTCATGATTTTCCGGCTCAGGAGATTAATTCAAGGCTGTTCTGGATAAATTTTCTCATCTAGTAAGTGCCTTGAACCTGGAGGCAGATGATGCGGATGGCCGAACTTCAAAAGGATTACTTAGCCTCGCCCTGGAAAATGGTACCAGAAAATGGTGCGAAACCTTCTGAACTTGAAAGACATCTATTATGAAAAAAAGATTTTTCCAAACCATCTATTTACAGTGTGTGTGTGTGTGTGTGTGTGTGTGTGTGTGTGTGTGTGTGTGTGTGTGTGTGTGTGTGTGTGTGTGTGTGTGTGTGTGTGTGTGTGTGTGTGTGTGTGTGTGTGTGTGTGTGTGTGTGTGTGTGTGGGTGTGTGTGTGTGTGTGTGTGTGTGTGTGTGTGTGAATTCTGATACCATTGCTAGTAATAACAATTTTTATTCATATATTGCTACCAAAAACAACAACAACAACAACATCAACAACAACTATTACTACTACTACTACTACTACTACTACTACTACTACTACTACTACTACTACTACTACTACTACTACTACTACTACTGCTGCTGCTGCTGCTGCTGCTGCTGGTTCACGGTTCCTCCTCCTACGGGTTTTCTTACTAACACTTTTCATAGCGGAGGCGTTCAGATCAACAGGTTACATATGTACCACACGAGTCCGACGGAGACATCACGGAGGCTGATTCTCAAGATTATTAACGAAATCTCAGCCAGTTCAATTATCACTGGGTCCTCGATCGCTTGAGAATGGCGGATGCGCTGGGGACAAGTGAGTGGAAGCTAAGTGTCAACAACCATCAAAGGCAAGGCAAACACGGGGCAAGCGGAAAGATGCTGGAGTGTCGGTGCGGTGAAAGCGCCGTCCTGCCACTTTCTTAATTAATAACAGCACGGAATGAGACGGACCGTGTTCTTTCCCGAGTGTTCAGGAGACGCATCCAAGGATAGCGGTGATTTTAAAGTTCGGTGTAAGAGTGTAAGATGAAGATTTTTTTATTTCTTTCTGGTTAAAAAGATGTGGTTATAAATAAATGAATAATTAATCCAAAATATACTTAACAGCCTCCGTCAGTTGGCTTTATGTAAACACACGTGCTGGGGTCGAGAACTGGAACATTATGATTTTTTTTCTTAATACATCATATGATATTCCGTTTGAAATGTGTACCCTTAAATACCGAGCCAGAAGGGAGGTAAGGGCTTTGTCGCCCACGCCTGCCAGCTCCCCGTCATTATCGCTCTCCCGGCCTCTGCTAATACCCGCTTCCTCACCCTGCTAATACCGGCTCCAGAAAGGCAAACCAGGCGGCACCTCACTTCGTGCCCTGTGATCATTTGTCTGCCGCCTATTTTTCTCTGTCAAGTAATACTTCCGCCGCGAAGAATATAAGACGAGACGGTCGCCGGAGTCCCTCGAGTCCTCTGTCAACACAGCGGCAGAAAAGTTTTACCGTGTGTGTGTGTGTGTGTGTGTGTGTGTGTGTGTGTGTGTCTTACTATAAATCTATGAACGCCATGCTCTTGGAAACGCAAAAAAAAATATTACTTAATTTTATTTCGACAGAGAGAGAGAGAGAGAGAGAGAGAGAGAGAGAGAGAGAGAGTGAGAGTGGGGAGGTGTAGGTATGTATAATACCTTAGCTCGTCATTAATTTAGTTACTCTACTAAATATTTCATAGCCGAGGTCACTTTTCCCCCCGTGACATCAGTATTGCCAAAGTAGCGACCGCGAAAACCTTCATTCCGTTAAACTAGTACAAAAAATTGGACTGATCATCGTACAGCAGTGGAGTAAATGGTCCATCTAATAACACATTAGGAATTAAATAAAATATTTTTCTTCTCCGCAGCAATTTAGTATCACATAATCATCATTATATCATATAAATACGTTTACTGGATGAAGAGCTAATGGTATGTAGCAGGAAATAAGCCTATTAGAGCACAGGCAAAGGAGTTCAACCTTCAAACGTTCAAACGCACACCCTCCTCTTCCTTTCATCCACACACACTGCTTTTGAAATATCTGTTCTCTTCTGGGATTAAGTTTGCTCTCCTGAAGATGAAAAAGGGAAGTGGATATCCCAATCTCCATTCCCGCTCAGGACCGACTCCAACACTCTACCTGTATGGATCGTGTCAACGCAATTAATATCGACTTGGAAAAACAAACAAAACACAAAAGTTAACCTTTCTAGGACTTTTTTTTTTTATTCCATAACTGAAAAAGGAAAAGAAAAAAGTAAGAGATGACTTATTAAATTGGTACTTTACGGACGTGTTCCTGGTATTCTTTTATTTCTCGAGATAAAGACTGAAATTACGTGGCAATATCGTGAGTTGACGGCAGCTGGAGGATGAGACTAGGGGATTCCATTACACTTAAGTGAAAATCAGCGAATATTATGCCTTCATGTTTGACACCAATTTTGTTTTGTGCCATCAAGAGGCGGTCCTTTCGTAGAGCATAACAACAGCTGCTCTGCGATAAGGATAACATCTGAGGAACATTATAAGTGAAGCACATTTGCATCTTTCCCTCTTTTCTTTTCTAATGACGGCCATTATATCCACAGCGTCTCTCGCAGCACCTCTCATTACGCTGTATTTGCCTTCCAGGGGACGAATGACACTTGCATTGCTGGCGTGCTTCAGACCCTTCCTTTGTGTGCCTATGTGTGATGACGATCGCACATTGTTCACACTTCAAAACCAGCAATTCCTAAAATGGCGACCCAGGAATGTTTTCTTATGGGCCATGAAGGAATGAGATAATTTTATGGGTTTGACTTCAACTGAAACATCCATTTTGATTTACACGAATCTTTCCATTGTTTACTTTCTTTGTCTTCCAGCTCCCGGCATCATTATTAAATATCATAAATAATTATCAAACACGCAAAAAAGGAAATACTGGGAACCAGTGTTCTTACCTTTTATATTTTAAAACTTTTTTTTTTATGTAGGAGGGATACTGGCCAAGGGCAACAAAAATCTAATAAAAAAATGCCCACTGAAATGCCAGTCCCATAAAAGGGTCAAAGTAGTGGTCAAAAATTGGTGGATAAGTGTCTTGAAACCTCCCTCTTGAAGGAATTCAAGTCGTAGGAAGGTGGAAATACAGAATCAGGCAGAGAGTTCAAGAGTTTACCAGAGAAAGGGATGAATGACTGAGAATACTGGTTAACTCTTGCGTTAGAGAGGTGGACAGAATAGGGGTGAGAGAAAGAAGAAAGTCTTGTGCAGCGAGGCCGCGGAAGGAGGGGAGGCATGCAGTTAGCAAAATCAGAAGAGCAGTTAGCATGAAAATAGCGGTAGAAGACAGCTAGATATGCAACATTGCGGTGGTGAGAGAGAGGCTGAAGACAGTCAGTTAGAGGAGAGGAGTTGATGAGACGAAAAGCTTTTGATTCCACCCTGTCTAGAAGAGCAGTATGAGTGGAACCTTCCCAGACATGTGAAGCATAATCCATACATGGACGGATAAGGCCCTTGTACAGAATTAGCAGCTGGGGGGGGGGGGTGAGAAAAACTGGCGGAGACGTCTCAGAACACCTAACTTCATAGAAGAAGCTGTTTTAGCTAGAGATGAGATGTGAAGTTTCCAGTTCAGATTATAAGTAAAGGACAGACCGAGGATGTTCAGTGTAGAAGAGGGTGACAGTTGAGTGTCACTGAAGAAGAGGGGATAGTTGTCTGGAAGGTTGTGTCGAGTTGATAGATGGAGGAATTGAGTTTTTGAGGCATTGAACAATACCAAGTTTGCTCTGCCCCAATCAGAAATTTTAGAAAGATCAGAAGGCATCAGCCTTAGGCATCAACGTATTACATGTATAAGAAATTAACTGTTGACGGACTGTATATACACACACACACACACACACACACACACACACACACACATACAGGCGTACTTGAGGTTCGTCTCCCGATGCAAGCCGTTACAAAGAACTTCTTAAGGTACTGGCCAGTAAGCCACACCACAGACGTGAGGAGACAAAGAATTGCCGATGTCTTGCTGTCCACCAAAGAATTCGTGTTATTTTTGCTTCCACATGGTCTCAAGGCTATTTGTACGTTCTGAAGTTAAACACGTGCGTTATAGTGCTTTGAAAACCAGTCACGTAAGCGGCAAAGTGACCACACTGAACCCAGAGAGAGAGAGAGAGAGAGGGAGAGAGAGAGAGAGAGAGAGAGAGAGAGAGAGAGAGAGAGAGAGAGAGAGAGAGAGAGAGAGAGAGAGAGAGAGAGAGAGAGAGAGAGAGAGAGAGAGAGAGATTTAGGTTTTCATTTTGCTAATGAAAAAAAAAATAAATAAATAAAATAAATAAATAAAAAATCTTTAGGGGATACAACTGGATTATATTTCTAAATACATACCTCAAAAGCACTTATTTTGCAAACCGTAAGACGAGAAAGAACAGCCGCTATTTGAGGATGCAGTGCTCTGAGAACATGGAAATAAGCTTATATGAACGCTGAAGTAGGTTTAAGAGTGGACAAGATGGTGTGCCTTGAAGGGCTGATGGAGGCTCAGGATCAGAAAGGGACACATTCATGGAAGAGTAGCATAATGAAGTGTGAGGCTTACTTGAGTACTTCTAAGAGGCTTACTGAAGGCATATTACGGTGGGGGGAGCTCCTGTATTTGACCTGTAAAGGACGGTGCAAAGGGAGGGAGGATGTGAGGGCGTCCAGTGTGAGGGAATGAGAGCGCTTCCTCCCGACCACTTGAACCCTGTGAAAAGAATAGCTATATCTTATTTATTTGTTACAGGTAAAATATTTGTGTTTATGAAAGCGGTTTATGAGTTTGCAAGTTATTTTCAAAAGTAGATTTGCTGAATAATCCTAACTTTCAATCTAAATGGTAGTGTGAGAGCAATGTATGAAAATCGTCGACCTGGCTCTTCCGATTCTTTGGTGCAATACGAGTTTGTACACTGTGCAGTGCTATTCATTGACTTCACTGTCATGAAATAGTGGTTATGGTGGTTCTCAAGTGGAGTGGCAAATGAGTGGAATAAACTCGGTAATCAAGTTCTTATTGCCAAGTCATTAGGGAGCTTTAAAATAAGGTTAGATATACTCATGGATAAGGATGAAAGGATGAAATGCGAATACATAGTTAGTTACGTTTCGTATACGGATCTGATGGCTTCTTGCAGCTTCCCTTATTTTCTTATGCTTTTATTTATACGGTATAACGACGGCCACCAACAGTCAGTACAGTCTAGAGTATTGTAATTCAACTGGAATGAACATGGCAAGGACTACACATAAGGCATTATTCCCATGTTATCTACAACAAATATCAATTCACCTTGCATCACTAGTGTTCAGTGTCCAGCGTACAGTTCAAAGTATTGTAAGGTAACTGGAATGAACATGGCAAAGTGTACATAAGAAGACATTACTTCCATTTAATTTACGCCAATTATTAATTCATCAAGCATCACCAGTGTACAGGAACCACAGGTGAATCAATACTACTACTATTCACCACCATCACCACCACCACCGCTGCTGCTGACGCTATGAATGCATGGCTATCGTTCCTGGAAGTCCGCCCCTTGAAGTGTCGCTGAGTGGGGGAAAAGCTCGTTAATTTCCCGCTGGGAGAGAGAGAGACTGATGACTTTTTTTTTTTTTTTTTTTGCTACGTTGAGATGTGGGAAGAACGTGACTTTGGGTGGTTTGTGATAAACCAGGATGTCGTTGTGCTGTGTTGCTCTTGTTTGTGAAGCGCAATTACCACTAAAATAATTATGTATGTGTGTATGATTATTATTGTTGGTACTTCTTGTTCTACTTTATTATTTTTACATATAATTACGATGAAAATTTGATTATTGTTGGTGCCTTCTTATTCTACTTTGTTATTATTTTCTTTTGTAATTACGATCGAAATTTATGATCACCGGTGGTACCTTCTTGTTTCACTTTTTTTTTTTTTAATAATTACGATCAAAATTTATGATTATTGTTGGTGTTTTCTTGTCTTGTTTTATTTGCTTAACTACTCTGTGCACCTTTGGCATTCACTCTGAATCGCTGGTGCAAAACAGACGAAAGATTTGGCAGACTGATGCAGATACTGCCTCGGTAACTTTTTTTGTTTTCTTTATGGAAACTGGCAATTATCATGTGGGTGAATTAGGTGTGCTGCTTTTTTCACGTACTATTAATATAAATGAAAGCAGGTATTTTGTGAATCCCTGTGCAAGCCATATTTCATTTCTATAATGCGCTGAAAGATTTGCTAGATCAATGTTTTCCAGTGATATTCCCTTGGCTTTGTACTTATCACTCTTTTTCAGTTTTTTGTTTTTTTTGTTTTTTTTTTCTACTTCCTCTGCGAAAGAGAACAATTTACAACACTAGAAGCACTGCACAAACTCTTTACATCGATCCATATGGGAGAAAATAATAACAATACATTTTCCACTGTCTAGACAGCAAATTGTTTAGAGGAGACTGGAAGAAAGGAAGTGTTAAGGAGTGGTGTGTGCTGAAGGCAAGATGTACCAAAAAGCAGTGAAAGCGTTAATGATCATAAAAAATAAAAAAAAATCTTAAACGTTTCTTATCTTACACAGTGTTCTGCTTTAGTGTTACATAGTTACAAATACACACACACACACACACACACACACACACACACACACACACACACACACACACACACACACTTTCCCTGTCTCTGATTGGCTAAAGTCCTTATCACATTCTAGAACCAAAGTCTTTCGTTGGCCCATCTGGTGGGTGCCAAAGTGCTTTAGCTCCAAGCTGCTGAGTGGCTGCAGAAGCGACCGCTGAGGTATACTAACAGTCAGATCAGGTTTTCAGTAAAACTGGCCAATGCCTGGATTTTCTACAGAAGATTTTGACGCATCGCTGAATAATACAAGATTCAACAAGAAGAACAAGAAACAACAGTCAATGGACGCTCACGAGACCCTCGGTGAGAAGAACACGGAGAAAATGAAACAGACCAAGCACCACAGCAAGAGGAGGAGCTTGGAAAACCTCCAAGACTGCACCGGTTATAAGAAAACAAACATTGAAGGGGTTATGGAACCCAAAAAGCAGAGGAATAACTTAAAAACCAAGACGCGGATGAGGATGGAATATTTGTATCCGATTATAGACCCCAACAAGAAGAGGAAGAAGCAGGACATGGAGGGCGATGAAAACCAGAACAAGAAGACCAAGAAAGACACGGAGGACCACGAGAAGCAGTACAAGAACACGAAGAAGGACACAGACGACCACGAGAAGCAGGACAGGAAGACGAAGAAGGGCACGGAGGACCACAAGAACCAAGACAAGAAGAGGAAGAAGGACACGAAGGATCACGAGAAGCAGGAAGAGAAAAGCAAGGACAAGGAACATCACGAGAACCAACACAAAAACACCAAGGGAGAAGGCAGGAAAAACCGAAGGAAAGGGTGGAATATGGAGTGCTGTAAACGGATTAAGGACTGCATCAAGAAATGGAACAAGAAGGATAATGAAGACTACGAGGAACAGGCCAAAAAGAGCAGCACGGAGAAACGTGAGAGCCAGGCCAAGAAGAGGAAAGGAAAGAGTATTGAAGACAATGATAGCCAGGCCAAGAAGAGAAAGGGGCAGGGCAAAGAGGACCATGACACCCAGGTCACGAAGAAGTTGCACGACAAGGAGGAACATGACAGTCAGGACAAGAAAAGAAAGAGGCAGGACAAGGAGGAAGATGACACCCAGGCCAAGAAAGTGAAGAGGCAGGACAAGGAGAAACATGACACACAGGCCAAGAAAAGGAAGAGGCAGGACAAGGAGGAACATGAAACCCAGGCGAAAAAGGGGAAGGGGGAAGAGAAAGAGCCAAAGAAGAGGAGGCCGCTGGAGAATTATAAGCGTATCCTTGATCACCTCAGGAAGAGGGGAGGGCGGGACAGCAGCAACGTGCTGAAGCTGAAGGTGGAGGCCGAAAGAGTCAAAAAGAAGAGGAGTGTGAGCGAGTACTGCCGTGTTCATCTTGAGGAAGGACACATGACGGATGCGACCGTGCGCGGCCATCCATGTCTTGTCTTTTTTGACACCGGCGCCTCAGCCAGCATCATGTTCCTGTCACTGGCTAAGAGAGCGGGCCTCCTCACGGGCCGCGAGAAGACAGAAAAAATACTCTTCTCTACCTGGAATGGCATCCTGTTGCTGGACGTGATCATGCTCGACGAGGTACTGTTGGTGCTGAAGGACGGCCTTGCGGTCAATACGCCCATGTTGGTGTTTCCAAAGGAGGCGGAGATCACCTCTCGCAACGACGTGATAGTGCTGTCCATGAGCCGCCTGCAGGAGGCTGAGATGCGGCAGGACTTCCATCACGACGGTAGCAGCACCCTGTTCCTGCGTCACCCGGAACGTCTGCGGCGGAGACCTCAGCCAGGGCGCGAAGGGAAAGTGTTCGCGTTTGCCGCACAAGCACAAGGCGTCGAGGAGCCGCTGATGGTGCTGCTGGACACATGCTCTACTATACCATTCTCTATCACCAAGATCGGCCGGTACAACGTGCGGTGCAGGACAGGAAGCGAGACTGCGCTGCCGACACGAGTCATTCTGCAGTTTGGCAGCGGCACACTCACAGTGCAGATGAACACCAACCAGGGGGTTAGCGACTTCGACTTTGTGTTTGGACGACCGCTGCTCTGTAAATTACGAGCAGCAATAGATTATGTTGATTCGACTATGACGTTGAAGCTCAACAGAAAACAATTCTGCCTCGACATCTTCCCTCACTGAGCGAGCCGCCCTCCAGCGTCCCCTCTCCCCTCTTTTTTTTTTTTTTTTTTACTTATTTTATTTTATTTTTTATTTTAATTTTTTTTTATGTATCATGGAGATCAGCAGAAGGAAAAAAAATATTAAAAAGCCTGCACAAATGTAGCTCACAAAAAGAAAATAGGAGTAGTGACCTGGGTACAGAAATAATGTGGATTAAGGACATTAGAAAAAGTGTTCCGGATTAAGGATGTTAAATGAAGAAAATAGTCTGGATTAAGGATAGTGGATTAAGAAAATATTATTATTATTATTATTATTATTGTGAAGAAATTCACAATAATAATAGTACATTAAAGGAAAAGACTGGATTAAGGATAATGGATTAGGAAAATAGTTAAAATTAAAGATAGTGGATTAGAACAAAACTCTGAATTAAAGATACTGGATTAGAAAAATAGTCGGAATGAAGGCTAGTGGACTAAGAAAATAGTATCGATTAAGGATACTGAATTAAGAAAATAGCCGAAATTAAAGATAGTAGATTAAGAAAATACTCTGGATTAAGAGTAGAGGATTAAAAATACCCGAGATTAACGAAAGAGGATTAAAAACAGTCTGGATTAACGATAATGGATTAAGAAAGTAGTCTCCATTAACACTTAAACTGCGGACAAAAAATAAACATCATGCACGGCGAAAATCTAAATGCAGAAGTAAATAATGAATGAGGAGATTGTGATGTGAAATACTACAGCACATGGAAGTGGTACAGAAAATATTAGGGCAACACAAGGAACTCAAAAAGCGCGCCAAAATTTCACTTGCCGGGTAGAATGATGACGACAGGAGAAAGCTCTCGCTCACTCTCGCTCTGGCTCCGGCTGTCGCTCTCTCTTCTCCTCTCTCCTTTCCGTTCCTTTCTCTTCTCTCATCTCTCCTCTCCTCTCCTCTCTTCTCTCCTCTCCTGTCCTCTCCTCTCTCCTCTCCTCTCCTCTCCTCCCTCCTCTCCTCTCCTCTCCTTTCTCCTCTCCTCTCCTCTCCTCTCCTTTACTCTCTCCTCTTCTCTCCTCTCCACTTTTCTCTCCTCTCCTCTCCTCTCTTCTCTCCTCTCCTCTCTCCTCTTCTCTCCTTTCTCCTCTCTTCTCCTCTCCTCTCCCTTCTTCTCTCCTCTCCTCTCCTCTCCTCTCCTCTCTCCTTTCCTTTCTCCTCTCCTCTTTCCTCTTTTTTCCTCATATCTCTCTTTTTTCTCCTCTCCTCTACCCTCTCCTCTCCTTTCCTCTCCTCTCCTCTCTCCTACTCTTTCCTCTCCTCTATCCACTTTTTTCTACTGTTTTCTCTCCTCTCCTCTTTACTCTCGTCTCGTCTCCTCTCTTCTCCTCTCTTCTCTCCTCTCCTCTCCTTTAATCGAATCTCTCATCTCCTCTCTTCTTTTCTCTCTCTCCTTTTCTTTTCTCTTCTCTTCTCTTCTCTCCTCTCCTCTCCTCTTCTCTTCTCTTCTCTTCTCTTCTCTTCTCTTCTCTCCTCTCCTCTCCTTTACTCTCATCTTCTCTCCTTTTTTTTATCCTCTTTTCTCTATCTTCTCTAGAATCCTCTCCTCTCTTCTCCTCTCCTCTCCTCTCCTTTCTTCTCCCGTTCTCTTCTCTTCTCTCCTCTCATCTACTCTCTTCTACTATAGTTAGTGCTTTCTCTTTTTCTTGTCTTCTTTTCTGTTTGATTCCGAGAGAGAGAGAGAGACAGAGAGAGAGAGAGAGAGAGAGAGAGAGAGAGAGAGAGAGAGAGAGAGAGAGAGAGAGAGAGAGAGAGAGAGAGAGAGAGAGAGAGAGAGAGAGAGAGAGAGAGAGAGAGAGAGAGAGAGAGAGAGAGAGGGAGAGAGAACATAAGAACATAAGAACATAAGAAATAAGGGAAGCTGCAAGAAGCGACCAGGCTTACACGTGGCAGTCCCTGTAAGAAACACTCCTACCTATTTCCATCTGTTATCCCCATCCATAAACTTGTCTAATCTTCTCTTAAAGCTCTCTAGTGTCCTGGCACTAACTACATGATTACTGAGTCCGTTCCACTCATCTACCACTCTATTTGAGAACCAGTTTTTTCCTATCTCCTTCCTAAACCTAAATTTTTCAAGCTTGAACCCGTTATTTCTTGTTCTACCTTGGTTGCTGATCCTAAGAATTTTGCTTACATCTCCCTTGTTATAACCCTTATACCACTTAAAGACTTCTATCAGGTCCCCTCTTAACCTACGTCTCTCTAGAGAATGTAAATTTAACCGCTTCAACCTCGCTTCGTAAGGAATACTCCTCATCCCCTGAATGCTTTTAGTCATTCTCCTCTGTACTGATTCTAATAGACCTATATCTTTCCTGTAATGTGGGGACCAGAACTGCACAGCGTAGTCTAGATGAGGTCTGACTAGCGCCAAGTATAACTTTAATATTACTTCCGGCCTTCTACTTTTAACACTCCTAAAAATGAATCCTAGTACCCTATTTGCCTTGTTTCTGGCTTCTATGCATTGTTTCCCTAGACGGAGTTCAGAGCTAACTATAACTCCTAAATCTTTCTCGTACCCTGTACCTACCAGAGTTTGGGTGTTTAATGTGTACCTATTGTGTGGGTTTCCTCTACCTACGCTAAGCACTTTGCATTTATTGATATTAAATTGCATTTGCCATCTATCCGTCCATTCATTCATTCTATCTAAGTCTGTCTGCAAGGCGATGGCATCCGCTTCTGACCTAATTAATCTACCTATCTTTGTGTCATCCGCAAATTTACTAACATCGCTACTAATTCCACTATCCAAGTCATTGATATATATTAGAAATAATAATGGCCCTAATACTGATCCCTGTGGCACCCCACTAATGACATGACCCTACTCGGATTTCGAGCCGTTTATTAGCACTCTCTGTCGCCTGTTACCAAGCCATGACCCTATCCAACCTAACACCTTCCCATCTATCCCGTGCGCCCTAACCTTTCTCAGGAGCCTTTGATGGGGCACCTTGTCGAATGCTTTACTAAAGTCCAGATATAAGATATCATAACTATCACCTTTATCTACTGCCTCGTACACCTTACTGTAAAAACTTAACAAGTTTGTCAGGCAAGACTTCCCCTTCGTGAAGCCATGCTGTGACTGATTTATCAAGTTATGTTTGTCTAAATGTTCCCTAATGTTCCTGGCTATTATTGACTCTAACATTTTACCTACAACTGAAGTTAAGCTGACAGGTCTATAGTTAGACGCTAAAGTTTTATCCCCTTTCTTAAAGATGGGTACTACAATAGCCTGCCTCCACATTACTGGTACCTCACCCGACTCCAGTGATTTCCTAAAGACAGAAACTAACGGCCCACTAATAATCTTTTTACATTCCTTCAGTACTCTGGGATATATTTCATCAGGTCCTGGTGACTTGAACTTTTTTAGCCTATCTATCTCCTGCTCCACTATCTCCCTAGTTATGGAAATATCCGTCAGCTTCTCATACTCATCTGCTCTAAACACCTGTTCACTATCTGGCATATCCTGCATGTTTTCCTGAGTGAAGACAGTTAAAAAATAATCATTCAGAAGTTTACTAATCTCCTCCCCAGAACTAACCAGCTCCCCATCTGCTGCCTTTAATGGACCTACAGTATCCTTATTTTTCGTCCTGTATACCTGATAAAATCCCTTGGGGTCCGTCTTCGCCTGGCTGGCTACCTTTAATTCATAATTGTCCTTAGCTTTCCTCGTTAACTTCCTGACTGTTCTAACTAATTCATTATACTGTGTCCTTAAAACTTCCTCACCTGCCCTTAATCTCTTATATATACTTCTCTTACGCCCTATATAATGCTTTAACCTAGCAGTCATCCATTTAGGGTCATTTTTTTGTGATCGTATTGTTTTATACGGGATATTTGCTAATTGACCTGTATGAACTTTATCTACGAAATATTTATACAATTCATCTACATTTACTTCACCTAAACCCCTCATCTCGTTCCCTACCATCCTCTCCCCTCCCTCATCAACTCGCCTCGACCTTACCTCTCTCATTTCAGCATGACCTGACATTCCAACATACTCACACCTATCTCCCCCCTTCCTCTTTCCTCCTCCCTTCTGGAGCCTCACCTCACCTCCCTCATCCTGCCTTATCTCTCTGAACTCCGTCCCTGACCTGACCTCACCCTGCATCCTTTGCCAGTCCACTCCTTGGAGGTACCTTTTTAATTCTTCAAAATCTGCTCTCCTAAAGTCAGGTATTTTACTAGTGTTTTTATTTCTAACAGTTTCTTCCCACTCTAGATTGTACCTAATTTCCCTATGGTCACTGTTACCTAGCTGTCCTCCAACCTCTACCTGCGTGACTGCTTCCTCCCTGTTAGTAAGAATTAAATCTAGAATATTATTCCCCCTTGTGGGTTCTACGACTACCTGTTTTAAAAAATTATCCTGAATTACCTTAAGGAATTCCTCTGCTTCCTAGGAATTCCTCTGGGAGGGAGGGAGAGAGAGAGAGAGAGAGAGAGAGAGAGAGAGAGAGAGAGAGAGGAGAGAGAGAGAGAGAGAGAGAGAGAGAGAGAGGAGAGAGAGAGAGAGAGAGAGAGAGAGAGAGAGAGAGAGAGAGAGAGAGAGAGAGAGAGAGAGAGAGAGAGAGAGAGAGAGAGAGAGAGAGAGAGAGAGAGAGAGAGAGAGAGAGAGAGAGAGAGAGAGAGAGAGAGAGAGAGAGAGAGAGAGAGAGAGAGAGAGAGAGAGAGAGAGAGAGAGAGAGAGAGAGAGAGAGAGAGAGAGAGAGAGAGAGAGAGAGAGACTTCTCCTGCCCAGAGCCATCATTCTCCGGCAAGTCAAATCTTGGCGTGCTTTTTGGAGTTTGTTAAGTTTGCTGTAATACATAATGTACCACTTTCATGTGCTGTAACATTTCACATCACCGTCTTGTCATTCATTACACTGTATACCTTTGTATTCAGATTTTCGCCTTGTATTATGATGTCTCTTTTTGTCCCCAATTTAAGGATTAAAGATAGTGGATTAAGAAAGTAGTCTGGATTAAGGATAAAGGATGGATAAAAGAAATAGTCTGTATTAAGGATGTTAAATTACGGAAATAGTATGGATTAAGGATAGCAGATTATGAAAAGTCTACATTTACGGATAGTAGATTAAATAAATTGTCTTGATTAAGGATGATTTATGAAATATTCTGGATCAAGGACACTGGACTAAATAAATAATCTGGATTAAAGATACTGGATGAAATAATTGACTAGATTAAGGACTGCAGATTAAGAAAATAGCCTGAATTAAGGACAGTAGATTGAGAAGGCATTGTTGATTAAGCACAGTGAATTAAGGACATTCCTTGGATGAAGGTCATTACGTTAAGAAAAGAGCTTACACTAAGAATTATATACAAAATAGTATTCAGGGACGAGGGACTGAAATGTTCCTTAAAGGAGCAAAGGCTGTGCTTATATATAGATATATAATTATTATATTATTATTTCTTATGAGAGTCTGAAACTAGGGTCCACATTCTTGTCTGCTGTGTGCTGGTGACCTGTTGATTAAGTATTAACCTTGATATAAAATAACATATAAGGAGCAAGCTTTTAATACTGCCACATAACTTGCCTAGAAATATTCTCCGTTGATCATTCATTTCAATTCAGCAATAACTATGATATACTTTTTTTTTCAAAACTTTTCTGGTCACTGACACAAATTTTGCAGATAAACCAACAGACCTAAAAACATTTTTAATTAATTTTGAACACTTCAACAAGGCATTGTGCATTGCATACGACTGAATGAATCACTGTTCAAGTAACAAAATATTGTGTTTGTCATTCCTATAAGTTGTTGGAAATGCTGCACCGGCTGTCAGTGACAAGAACGAGAACGGTAGCGTAAACATCGACGGCAAAGGAAGCAACAGCACACAACAACAAAAAACGAGTGCAATAAAACCAGCAACAACAACAACAACAACAACAACAAAACACAACCCTTACAATCACATTAGCACGAATAATAAAGAGTACAAACATGCAATAACACCAAACAAGAACAACAACAACAACAACAACAAAACACAACCCTTACAATCACATTAGCAGGTATTATAAAGAGTACAAACATGCAATAACACCAAACAACAACAACAACAACAACAACAACAACAACAACAACAACAAAAACAACAACAACAACAACAAAACACAACCCTTACAATCACAATAGCAGGAATAATAAAGAGTACAAACATGCAATAACACCAAACAAGAACAACAACAACAACAACAACAACAACAGCAGCAGCAGCAACAACAACAACCAAAAGCAATCATAAAAGAGTAACATCCACACCGCAGCATTTCAACACCAGGAAAAGACAAAAAAAAGACTTTTAAAAAGAAAAAAAAGAAAAAGAAAAGACAATAAGAATGAAAAAAAAAAATATAATGACAGGCAGATGCGGGTGAGTACGAGGTCTGGGATAAACACTGTGTCATGTTAACGCCAGTAAAAAAAAGATGGCTGCGACAGCTAAATCTTCCTTTCTACCCCGCATATACGCACCACGAACGCCACTACCACCACCAGTGCCACCACCACCACCATCACCACGACCACCAACACAAGAACGACCACAGCTATAACACGAGACTGACATAGGTTGGCGGCATATGGGGTTGCAAAAAAAAAAAAGAAAAATGAAAGAAAGAATATATATATATATATATATATATATATATATATATATATATATATATATATATATATATATATATATATATATATATATATATATATATATATATATATATATATACATATATATATATATATATATATATATATATATATATTAGTAATGTTGTTCTGCTTCACCAACATATTTTGGTACCTCAGAAACTCAAAATCACTCATAATACACGTTTCTCGAATTCTCTTTTCGTCTCTTCCATATAGGGAACTCTGCATGCTTTTTTTTTTTTTTGGCGTTTTTCCTACATCGAAAGATCAAAAAAAAAAAAAACTTTTTTTTGTAATGTCATTATGTTTCTCAAAAAAAAAAAAAAGTGTGTTTTGCATGCGTTTTAGCGTTTCGGTACGTAAGACGTTCAAAAGCACTCAAAAGACACGTCTTTCGTAATGTTCTTTTGTGTTCCCATAACAGGTGATTTCCAAGCTTTTTAGCGTATTGATACCTATCACGCTCAAAAATATTCAAAAGACTCATTTCTGATAATGTCGTTTCGTATCCTCTTATAGATGAATTTGGATGCATCTTATCCTTTTTGCACCTAATAATGTGAAAAAAAAAACTCAAAATACTCCTTTTTGGTAATTAAGTTGTGTTTCTCGATATAGATTGCTGTTCATGCGTTTCAGAATCTGGTGCCTAAAAAAATCCAAAACTCTCATAACACATTTCTTGTAATATCTTTTCGTTTCCCCGTATTGAGAACTTTGCATGAATATTGGCATTTTTCTACTTGAAAAGCTCAAAAATACTGAAATAAAATGTTTTGTGATAGAGTTATACTGTTTCTCCATAAAGATTTTGTGTGTGTGTGTGTGTGTGTGTGTGTGTGTGTGTGTGTGTGTGTGTGTGTGTGTGTTTTAGTGTTTTGGCACTTACGTAGCTCAAAAAAAAAAAAAAGGAAAAGAGACGTTTTTAATAATGTTGTTTTATTTTCCTATATAGTGTGCTTTCGATGATTTTTATCGTTTTGGTGCCCAGCACGCTCATAAACACTCAAAAGACGCGTTTCTGTAAATTTATTTTCCTTTCCTCATATTGGGTGCTTTGCTTGCATTTTGGCGTTTTAGTACCTATCAATGTGACACTCAAAATTCACGTTTTTGTTAATGTTGTTTTGTTTCGCCTAATAGAGGCGAAACAAAACATTCATTTTGGCGTTTTTGTACGTAACAATTTCAAAAGCACTCAAAATATTTGTTCTTGGTATTGTTATTGTTATTATTATTGTTATTATATTATTCTTTTTCTCGATAAAGGGTATTTTGCATGCGTTTTAGCGTTTTGATACGTAAATAGTTCAAAACACTGAAAAGTGACTTTTTTTTGCTTTTCTGTTCTTGTTGTTGTTTTTCTATATAGGGTGCTTCTTTTTTTCCGTTTTGGTGCCTAGCAGGCTCATAAACACCGAAAAGATACGTTTATGGAAATATCGTTTCCTTTCCTCAAGTTGGGTGTTTTGCATGCATTTGGGCGTTTTGGTACCTAACAATGTGAAATACACTCAAAATACTCTTTTTTTTTTTACGTTGCTTTTGTATTTCCATACAGAGTGCTATCCATGCCTTTTAGCGTTTTAATATGTAAGAAGCTCAAAAACGCTCTTAATACATGTTTCTCTTAACGTCTTTTTGTTTCCCCATATAGAGTACTTAAGATGCAACTTGACGTTTTTTTTTTTTTTTCCTGAATAGCAAGCTCAAAAACACTATTTTTTTTATGTTATTATTATTTTGGCATCTATTTTTCTTTTATCGTTTAGGGAAGTAAAGAGCTCATTAACATTAAAAAAAGACGTTTTTTTTGGTAATGTTATGTTGTTTTCCCATATATAGTAATTTCCATTTCCGTTTATAAACACTCAAAATACACGTTTCTGAAAATCTCGCTTCCTTTCCCCATATAGGGTGCTTTGAATGCATTTTGGCGTGTTTCTTATTATCAATGTGAAACATTGTGAAACAATAATGTGAAACACACTTAAAATACACGTTTTTTTGTTCATTTTTATTCGGTTTCTTCATATACAGTGGTATTATGCGTTTTTGCATAATCAAAAATACTCATAATACACGTTCCTCTTAATGTCCTTTTCGATTCTCCATATAGTGTACTTTCCATGTATTTTGGCGCTTTTGTACGTAGACCTTGATCAAGACCACTGAATATACAGGTAAAGCTTTTTTTTTTCTCAATAAAGAAATTTTTGCCTGCGGTTTAGGTTTTTGACACGTAATAACCTAAAAAAAAAAACACTAAAAAAAAAAATTCGTTTTTCTTTCGTATTTTTTTTCCCCTTATTGGGAGATTTCCAAGCTTTGTAGCGATTTGGTGCCTAACACGCTCATAAACACTGACAAGCCACGTTTTTTTAAAATAACTTTTCTTTTCATAATATAGGATGTTTTGCATGGATTTTGGCGCTTTTGCTAACTGCGATTCGTGCGTTTTAGAGTTCTGGTATATAAAAATATCATAAACACTCCTAATACCCGTATCTCGTAATGTTCTTTCACTTCCCTATATAGGGTACTTTCCATGCATTTTCGCGATTTTGTACGTAACAAGTTAAAAACACTGAAAATACTTGTTTTTGGTCTTTCTCAATACAGGTTGTTTTGTATGCGTTTTAGCGTTTTGGTACGTAAGTAGTTAAAAAATACTCAACAGACACGTATTTGTTAATATTGTTTTCTTTCCTCATATAGGAAGCTTTCAGTTTTTTTTTTTTTTCTTTTGTGTGTGTTTTGGTACCTTATACGCAGATAAACACTGAAAAGTCACGTTTCTGGAAATCTCGTTTCCTTTTCTCCATATAGGGTGTTCTTACCTAATAACGTAAAATACATACATTTTCGTAAAAAACTTTCGTTTCCTCTTACTAGTTACTTTGCACGTATTTTTCTGTTTTATTTTTTTTAACGTTATGTCAAAAATTCTCAAAATACATGTTTTTCGGTCATGTTTTTTTTCTCTTTTCCTTCATAAAGGGTGTTTTTCATGCGTTCTAGCGTTTCGGTCCGTAAAAAGATGAAAAAAAATTCAAAATACACTTTTTTTCGGTAAAGTTGTTTTCTACTCTAATATCAGGTGCTTTTCATGTTTTTTTTAGTGTTTTGATGCCTCATAAACACTCAAAAGACAGGTTTCTGTTATTTTCGTTTTTTTTTCCCATATATTATGCAAAAATGCATTGCATACATTTTTGTGTCATAGTACTTAAAATGTGAAATATACTGTCTTGTTTCTTCATATATAGTAATATTCATGCATTTTAGCGTTTCAGTACCTAAGAAGCTCAATCACACTCATAATAAATATTTTTCGTAATAATTTTTCGGTTCCCCCTATACTGTAGTTTCCATGCAGTATGGCTTTTTTTTTTTTTGTACGCAACAATCTCAAAACACTCAAAATAGTTGTTTTTGTTAATGTTATTCTTTATCTCTATACAGGGTGTTTTGTATGCCTTTTTATCATTTTGATAAGTAAGTATCTCAAAACACTCAAAAAGACACGATTTTGGTTATCTTTTGTTGTTTCCCCATATATATGGTGCTTTCTTTCCATGCTTTTTATCGTTTTAATGTCTAACATGCTCATAAACACTGAAAAGACATGTTTCTGGATTTATCGTTTCTTTTCTTCATATATTGTGCTTTGCATGCATTTTGGTGTTAAGATACTTAACAAAGGTGAAATACACTAAAAATACGCCTTTATATTAGTGATTTTTTTTCTCTCCATTTTGATTGCTATTCATGTGTTTTAGCGTGTTGGTACCAAGGAAGCTCAAAAACACTTAATACACGTTTCTTGAAATGTTTTTTCCTGTCCCCGGATAGGGTACTTTGCATGCATTTGTGTGTTTTTCTACGTAACAAGCTAAAAAATTTCTCAAAATATTTTTTTTTTTTTTTTTTTTTTGTAATGTTATTCTGTTTCTCCATGAAGAAAGTTTTGCATGCGTTTGAGTTTTTTTGGTACGTAAAACAATCAATAACACTCAGAACACGTTTTTGGTAATGTTTTCTATCATACTATTGTGTTTTCCATGCTTGTTAAGGTTTTGTTCCTAGCACACACAAAAACAGTCAAAAGACACGTTTCTGGAAATCTCGTTTCCGTTCCCCATATAGGGTGCTTTGCATGCATTTTAGTATTTTGGTAGCTAACAATGGGAAATAGAATAAAATACAAATTTTTGCTCATACTGTTTTGTTTCTCCATATAGAACGCTATTCATGCGTTTTATTTTTTTACCTAAGCTGAAAACAGTAGTAATACACGTTCCTCGTAATTTCATTTTGTTTTCCCATATAGGGTACTTTCCATGCATTTTAGCCTTTTTGTATATAATAAGCTCAAATTTTTTTTGTAATGTTCTTCTCTTTCTCTAAAAAGTGTGCATGCTTTTTAGTGTTTTGGTACATAGTAAGCTCAAACCGCGACGGTTCATGGGCCTACTCCACATGAACAAGGAACTGTGTAACTTTGAAGAAGTGTCGCGGCTTACCCTAACCTGCAGGCTTGCCCGGGGACTAGTAGGAGATTCCCTGTAACCAGTTGGGGGCAATAAGCAGCAGGAAAGGACTAATTAACAGTTCCGAAGAGCCAGGATAGGCCTAGCAAGCCACTGGTGTTACAGTTTTTGCTCAAGAAACGCAGAACGTGCCTCGGAATCGGACTGACCAAAGGCTAACGAACCGGAATGGAACTGGACATGAAAATAGGAAACAAAAGACAATAAAGATTGCAACGATAAACTTGGCAACATTCAAGGATAAAGAAGAGGAAATAATAGAGATGATGAAGGAAAGAAAGCTAGAAATCGTTGGATTATGTGAAACTAGAATCAAAGGGAAAGGAGAAAAAACATTACATGAAAATTATAAGATCATATATAGTGGTAATGAGGATGGAAGACATGGGGTTGCTATAATGATGTCACCACTGATGGCAGAAAGGATGGACAGTATGGACTGCAGAAATGAGAGAGTGATGGGTATAACGTTAACTATAGAACAGACAAAAATTAGCATTATCCAAACATATGCTCCACAACAGGGCAGAAGTCTGAGGGAGAAAGAGCAGTTTTATGAAACTCTACAGGAAATGACAGAAACAATAAGACATCACGAGAATGTCATTGTCATGGGAGACATGAATGGACATGTCGGACAGAATAGAGATGGAGTAGAGCACGTCATCGGAGAGTTTAGCATTGGCGAAAGGAACCAGGAGGGAGAAAGAATAATAGATTATTGTGTGATGAATAATATGTCCATTATGAATACTTATTATAAACATCAGGAGAGCCATAAATGGACATGGTATCGGTGGAATGCAGCACAACAAGGATATACTGAGAGGTCAATGATTGACCTGTTTCTCACCAACAAGAAAAACATATTTAAAGATGTTAGGACCATACCATCTGTGTCCTTAGACTCTGAC
This sequence comes from Scylla paramamosain, assembly GCF_035594125.1. Lineage (NCBI taxonomy): Eukaryota > Metazoa > Arthropoda > Malacostraca > Decapoda > Portunidae > Scylla > Scylla paramamosain. The sequence continues at coordinate 11,021,397 of NC_087189.1, read as the reverse complement.
CACAGGTTGGTGGTGGCTAAATTAAAAATTGTAAAACCAAAGGAAAAAGTCAAGAAAAAGCAAGAGATTCAAACTGGAAAACCTCAAGGACGAAGAGAAGAAGCAAGCACTACGGCAACTGGTAACATTACGAAAACCAACCGAACTGGAATTGGAAGAAATGAACGTAGAAGAACAATGGAATAAATTCAAGAACACTGTGTATGGGGCAGCTGAGGAGACAGTTGGTATTAAAATCAAATATGGAACCAAAAAGAAAAGTACTGCATGGTGGACTTATGATGTTAAGGAAGCAGTCAAAGAAAAAACAAGATCTTTCAGAAAATGGATGAAAACAAGAAACATTGAAGATAGAGAAAATTACGTAAATAAACGAAACAGTGCAGAAGCAACCAAAAGAGCAGCCAAGGAGGACATGTGGATCAAGATTGGTCAAGATCTAGAGAGAGACGTAGAAGGAACAAGAAAATTATTGTATAGCATGGCTAAGAACTATAGGAAAGGAAATAACGAATCAACATATGCAATAATGAACAAAACAGGAGAATTACTAACAAAACCACAGGAGATTGAAGAAAGATGGAGAGAATACTTCCAAGAACTTCTAAATGTGGAGGATGTGGAAGTGGATGAAGAGCGGAATCTAGATATACAGGAAGAACAAGGAGAGAACCCAAATGAGATCAGTATAGAGGAAGTGAAGGAGGCACTAAAGAAGATGAGAAGCGGCAAAGCCCCGGGGGACGACGAGCTCCCTATAGAGCTATTTAAAGCTGCTGGGGAAGAATGTGTAGAGTGGATGAGGTACATTTTCAGTAATGCGTGGAAAGAGGAGAAAGTGCCCCATGACTGGCACAAAGCAATAGTATGTCCAATATATAAGAAAGGCAGTAAAACAAATTGTGCAAATTATAGAGGTATATCCCTGTTATCTCATGTTGGAAAATTGTATGAAAGAATAGTTGAGAAAAGATTAAGAACCTGTGTCGAGGAGAAACTAGGAATATGGCAGTATGGTTTCAGGCCCAATAGGAGCACGACAGATCTAGTGTTCACTTTAAAGATGATAATGGAGAAGAGTTGGGAGTGGAGCATTGATAAATATGTGGCTTTTATAGATCTGGAAAAAGCCTTTGATAGAATTAGAAGAGATTGCTTGTGGAGAGTCTTACAACATCAAGACTACGGCATAAACTCTAAACTGATACGAGTAATTAAGAGTATATATAAGAACACGGAGAGCAGAGTCAAGAACAGAGAGCTGGAGAGTGAATGGTTTAGCATTAAGACAGGAGTGAGACAAGGGGGAGTGCTCTCTCCTTTGCTATTCATTATATACATGGACAGATGCCTGAAGGAAGTGTGTGTAAGGGAGGATAAAGAGATCACGCTGGCCTATGCAGACGATGTCGCTGTCGTGACAGGAAGCCAACAAGATCTTCAAGAGGCCATGACAAGATGGAATGATGTCTTAAATAGGGAAGGAATGAGAATGAACAAACAAAAAACAGAAATAATGAAAGTTGGCAGAATAAAGGAGGAATGTAATATTTACATAGAAAACGTTAAACTGAAGCAGACCGACAAATTTTGTTATCTGGGAGTACTTTTCGACGAGGAAAACAGACAGAATATAGAAATTTTAAATAGAATACAGAAGTACAATGCAAATGTCAGTGCATTGTATCCCATACTTAAAGATAAGAATATTCCAACAAAAGCTAAAACCATAATATTTACAACAATACTAAGACCAGTACTTCTATATGGGTCAGAAACTTGGACACTGACAACAAGAACATCTTCACAAATACAAGCAGCAGAAATGGAGAGTTCTGAGAATGATCCGAGGTGTGACCAGACTTGATAGAATTAGAAATGAAGAAACCAGAGAGAGATTAGGGATAACATCTATACTGAAGATAATTGAAAAGAACAAATTGAGATGGTATGGACATGTCCGAAGAATGGAAGATACAATATACGCAAGGAAGTTTCTGGAATGGGTTCCTCTAGGCAGGAGGCCGGTGGGACGACCTAGGAAGCGATGGATGCAGGGAGTTGAAGAAGCTGCTGAACGAAGAGGAAGAAATCTACAAGAAATAACCAGAGATGAGGATTTCATGGATAGAGACCTTTGGAGAAGATTCGTAGAGGCCGGACACTGACAGGCATTGCCTACCTTGCGTCTGGTGAGAAAGGTGAGAAAGTAAGCTCAAAAACACTCAAAAGATTCGTTTTTTATAATATTGTTTTTGTATTCCCATATTACGTGATACCCATATTTTTTTAGCGTCCTGGTGCCTAACACGTTCATATACATTCAAAAGACACGTTTCAGGATTTTTTTTTTTTTTTTTCTTCATTTAGGGTGCTTTGTATGCATTTTGGCGTTTTGGTACCTATAATGTGAAACACACTCAAAATATACTTTTTTTTTTTTTTTTTTTGTAATGTTATTCAGTTTCTCCAAATAGAGTTTTCTTTTTTTTGTTTTTTTCCGTTTTGGTACCTAAGAAATAAAAAAATAAAAAAACTTAATACACGTTTCTTGTAATGTCTTTTCGTTTCCCCATGAAGGGTACTTTTCATACATTTTGACGTTTTTCTACGTAACTAGCTCAAAGATACTTAAAATATATATTTTTAGTAACGTTATTCTTTTCTCCATAAAGGGTGTCCTGTGTACGTTTTAGTGTTTTGCTGCGTAAGTAGCTCGAAAACACTGAAAAGAGACGCTATTGGTAATATTGTTTTGTATTCCTATTTTGGGTGATTTCTATGCTTTTTAGCGTTAAAACACTCAAAACAAACGCTTCTAGAAACCTCGTTCCCTTTCCCTGTTTAGGGTGCTTTGCATGCATTTTGTCGTTTTGGTACCTAACAATGTGAAATACACTCAAAATACACGTCATTGGTGATGTTGTTGTGTTTGTGGATATAAAGTGTTATTCATGCGTTTTCGCGTTTTGGTACCTAAGAAGATCAAAAACACTTATAGTACACGTTACTCGTAATATATTTTCGGTTCCTCATATAGGATAGTTTGCATGCATTTTGGTGTTTTTCTATATAACAATCTCAAAAACATTCAGAATACTCATGTTTTGGTAATTTTTTTTTGTTTCAACGTCAAGGGTGTTTTGCATGCGTTTTGAGCGTTTTTGATACGTTTTTTGTAGTGTTGTTTTGTATTGCCTTACAATATGATTTCCATGTTATTAAGAGTTTTGGTGACTAACACGCTAAAAAAAATAAATAAATAAAAAAACACTTTTCCAGTAATATAGTTTTGTTTCCGCGTATATGGGGCTTTCCTTGTATATTAGCGTTTGTGTATCTTTTTATGGTATTTTTTTTTCTGTTTCTCGACATAAAGTACTCATGCTTTTAAGCATGAATAGTACTTTATGGCGGGAGTAACTATGACTCCTGGAGGGCCCGGGATGGTGTCATGCCGTGACTCCCCGAGTGACGTGAAAACCCTCCTTGAGACTTAGTTATGGGGGAAGTGTGCCTCCTAGTGGCACCCGCTGATAACGTAGGAACAAGCCTGACCATAAAGGCAGGATTGGGCCTACAGCTAAAGTACTTCCCCACGAGATGAATGTGAGGCGGGGAGTTGGGCATTATTCCATCCTCCCTTATCAAACGTTCATAGAGCTATGGGGTTCCGCCAGGCTTCGGAGCCCTTAACAGCTTCACTGATCCGGAGTCTTCCTGCTCTTTCGGGTTCTCTATCCCGTTGGAGTGGGGGCCGTCGGGGTGATTTGCCGCGTCGTGGGCCAAACCCACTTACCCTCGGCATCGGTAGTCACTCTGGCGTTTCCGGTGTCATATTGGATAAGCACTCCCCCAAAATAAGTACTCCCCAGTACAAATTCATTATGGTAAAGGTAATCCCCCAGTCATTATTCCATATGGCAAATGTACTCTCTCCTGTGAAATAAGTACTCCCACACTTAGGAAGGAGGAGGAGGTAATGAGACACAGAAACGAATTTCGTGAATTCAATTCCAATTCAACTATCCTTTGTGGACTCGAACGTGCTCGTCTACGCATTTGAAACTGAGATTACGGAACGAAACAGACCGAACCAAAGAGGTAACTGAACTTTACAGTTTGCTGCCAGTGTCCTGAGTGTTGTTGACAGTGCCGCACGTGCCATTTGACTTCATATATCAGTATCTTCTGAAGGGTGAGTGGCCCCCTACTGTATGTACCAAAGGGGAAAAAGACATCTTCCGCAAGGCATGTAGACCCTTTGCTGTTAAGGGTGAAGAACTATTCTACAAGAAGGTGAAAAATGACGAGACTAGAGAGAAAGTGGAGGTAAGATAAGCAGACATGTTTCATCATTAAAGCATTCTCTCTCTCTCTCTCTCTCTCTCTCTCTCTCTCTCTCTCTCTCTCTCTCTCTCTCTCTCTCTCTCTCTCTCTCTCTCTCTCTCTTTCTGTTTCATCATTAAAGTTCATATAAGAGCTTCGGGCTCGTTAAAGTAAAATCTCATACCTATTTATGAAATTAAATGTATTCTTGGTATTGTACCAAGTCCTCACTGGAATCCATCAACGAGTGACAAGTGCTTATCATCCACAAGCAAACGTCCTTGTCGAAAAACAGAATGGAACCATCAAGAATAAGCCTCTCAAGGTTTTACAAGGAAAAACCTGATGGATGGTCAAGATTTCTTGAGCCACTGCTATTTGCTCATCGTACAACTGTACATCGATCAACAAAGATGGCACCATTTTTCCTAATGTATGGAAGACAGCCAACATTGCCTGTAGATATTGCCAACCTTTTAGATAGTGATGATACTACTGATGACAACTCCAATTCTATTCATGAAGATGATAGCAACTTTGATGAAGAAATCTGGGAGTTTGATGAAGATGAAGTGATGAAAGTGATGGAAGGAATGATGAAGATTAAGGAAAAGGCACATGATGCAGCTCATAACAATATCAAACTTGCGCAGGCAACGCAAAACCAGCAATATGATAAAAGGCAAGGACTGACTCGTTCTTCCCTTACAGAAGGGCAGCAAGTTTTACTGAAGGATATGTACAGAAAGGACAGGAAAGGTGGTAAGACAGCTTTGCCTTTCAAGGGGCCTCACGTTATCGTAAAGATTTACGACAATCAAGTATGTACACTGAAGAATGAAAAAGGTGAAGCTCTGAAGATGAAGCAAAATATTGCTAACTTGAAGCCATTCTTTGCTCCTTCCAAAGAAGATGAAAGTTTAGAGGAAGAAAAGGAAAAGGAAAAAAGAGACAGCTGGAGATGATGTTAAAGTCAACAAGATCGAACGAAATGCTCCCTGCACTTACAACCCTGTCACTGGTCATTGGCAAAATCAAAAGGCTGCTCAACTACAACTGACTGTTCAGAGCATTCATCGCCCACGAAAAAGAGGAAGTTTACTCACCAAGCCAGCAACACTTGAGAGGATGAATGGTGATAGCAATTGTTTCTTTCGGTACGTATACTACACAATCTCATTTAAAGTACAATTTGTGTCAATGGGAGCTTGAATAGTCTTAACCAGTCTTAATGAAACTTTAAAACCAATCTCATTCATGTTTTTTTTTTTTTTTTTATAGGGCCATCTTGTTTGGTATTACTGGGGCGCAGTCATTGCACATCACAATTAGGAAGGCTCTTGTTAACCATATGACGACAAAAACTGAGGAGTTAAACAGCCATGTGCAACACCTTGAAGAACATCTGGGCAAGTTGACAACGACCAGTGAATGGGCAACAGATGCTGAGCTATTTGCAGCGACTTCACTACTTCAAACAGACATAATGCTGTGGCTGCAGAGAGGAGATTGGGCCCTGTTTGGAGGAAATGTCTTGGAAAAGTCATGTAGTCTCAGCGATTCGGACCTTTGTGATAAACGTGTTATTTACCTGCAACATACCAACAGTAACCATTTTGATTATGTCAAAGGAATTATGTAGATTTAGATCGTAGATATAATTGGATGTTAATGATCATCTGCAGAGGGACAAATATACAATTTAAGGTAATTTTGTTTTAATGACTTTAAATTGTGTGGGAGTATTTATTCCACGGGGACCAGTCAATATTCCATATGATATATGTACTGGGATGTCCATATATTATATAGAATAATGACTGCGGGAGTACTTTTATCATATGGAATTTCTACTGGGGAGTATTTTCTTATGGGAATCCATATTTCATAGCGCACTGGGATGACAGCCCGCTGAATGGAAGGCAGTGCTTTTTTCCTGCCTGAAGCCCAGCGTGTTCTTGGCTTTGATAAAGGGGTACACGGTGCGGATGCGGTACCATTCCCCAACTGGTCCGAGGGGCGGGCATAGAGCCTCTGTGTCCGTCTCTTGGGCCAGAGGCGCTCTAGCAGAAGGCGTACGTCTGGGAACGATGTGTCGTACTGCGGCGGGCCTAGTAAAGCAGGTAGCCAACCGCTTGGTCTGAGGGTGACGTCCTCGGCTGGAGTCCTGTCGGGCGCGAGTCCGGCAGGTAGGTTTCGCATCACCTGTGCCGTCCGTAGAACGGTAGGTGTGAGTACTGCTGGCTGAGCCAACTACCCTGTCGTCCCCGTAAAGGGGTTTGTCGACCGCTTAGTTCCTGTTGCTTGTTTGACAAGCGCGGGAACGGCGGTCGGACAAAAGGTAGCGTTTTTTTTTTATTTTTTATGCGTTTCAGCGTTTTGGTACGTAAATAAAAAAAACATAAAAGAGATGTTTTTGGTAATGTTATTTTATTTTGCCGTATAGGATGCTTTCTATACTTTTTAGCATTTTGATGCATACTACCCTCATAAACACTCAAAAGACAGGTCTCATGAAATTTCGCATTTCATGCACTATGGGTTTTTCGTACCTAACAATGTAAAATACACTCAAAATACACGTTTTTGGTAATGTTTATCTGTTTCTTCATATAGAATGCTACTCATGCGTTTTCGCGTTTTTGTACCAAAAAAGCTGAAAAACATTCATAATGCACGTTTCTTGTTTTATATTTTCGCTTCCATATATAGGGTTTTCTGCATTTTCTTTTCATTTCCTCATATAAGGTATTTTGCCTGTATTATCGTGCTTTTCTACTAAAACACGTTTCTCGTGATGTTTTTTTTTTTCTCGTTTTACCATATAGGTTTTTCTTCGTAACAATCTCAAAAACACTCAAAATATTATTATTATTATTGTTTTTTTTTTTTTTTTTGGTGAGACTATTGTTTCTCCATAATGGGTGTTTTGCATGCGTTTTAGTGTTTTAATATGTATGTAGCTAAAAAAGAAAAAAAAGACATAAGACACGTCTTTTTTTTTCTATATGGTGTTTTCTATGCTTTTTAGCGTTACGGTGCCTAACACGCTCATAAATTCTCAAAAGACATGTTACTGGAAATATCGTTTCCTTTCCCCATAAAGGGTGTTTTTTGTGCATTTTTGCCTCATGGTTCTTAATGTGAAATACATTGAAAATACACGTTTTTGGTAATGTTATTCTGTTTCTTCATATGATATGCTATTCATGCGTTTTAGAGTTTTAGTACCTAAAATGCTTAAACACACTAATAATATACGTTTCTCGTAATGCCTTTTCGTTTCCCCATACATGCATTTTGCCATTTTGCTACTTAATAAGCTGAAAAAACTCAAAATATTTGTTTTTAATAATCTTATTCTGGCTCTCCATAAAGGGTGTTTTGCATGCGTTTTAGGGTCTTCCTACGAAAGTAGTTTAAAACACTGAAAAGAGACGTTTTTAGTAATGTTTTGTTTTCTATATAGTTTTTTTTTTTCATATTTTTCAGCGTTTTGTTGCCTAGCACGCATATAAACACTCAAAAAACACGTTTTGGGAAATTTCACTTATTTTCCCCACATAGAGTGTTTTGAGTGCTAACATACCAAAACATACCAAACTAACATACCAAAACGCTAAAAAGCCTGCAAAATACTCTTTATGGGGAAACAAAATAACTTTGAAAAAATAGGATTTTTTACAGCTTTTGAGCTTGATAAGTAGAAAACGAAAAAAAAAAAAGCATGCAAAGTATCCATAATAAGGAAACGAAAATAAATTACGAGAGACATGTATTAACTCGAAAGACATGTATTAGACATATTTTTAATGTTTTTAGGTAAGAAAACAATAAAATACATGAATAGCACTCTACATAGAGAAACTTAATGACATTACCATAAACCTGTATTTTCAGTGAGTTTCATATTCTTCCGTAGAAAACGCCAAAATGCATACAAACACCATCCTATATGGAAATAAATAAATAAATAAATAAAACATTTCCAGAAACGTCTTCCGAGTGTTTATGAGCATGTTAGGGATCAAAATGCTAAATAGCATGCAATGCACACTATTTGAGGAAACAATACAACGTTACCAAAAACGATCCTTTTATTTATTTATTTATTTTTTGTTACTTCTATACCAAATCATTTAAAACGCATGGAAAACAACCTTTATGTAAAAAAAATATATATATATATATATATATATATATATATATATATATATATATATATATATATATATATATATATATATATATATATATATATATATATATTATCAAAAAACAAGTATTTTGAGTGTTTTTGAGCTTCTTACATTCAAAAACACAAAAATGATACAAAGTACCCTATAAAGCGAAAAGAAACAAGATAACGAGAGACGTGGATAATGAGTGTTTTTGAGCTTCTTAGGTACCAAACAGGTAAAAACGAATAAACAGTACTCTATATGGCGAAAAAGAAAAAAAAAACGTGAATTTTGAGTGTTTCACACTGATAGGTACCAAAAAGCAAAAATGCATGTAATATATCCTATATGGGGAAAAGAAATGACATTTCCAGAATAGGGTCTTTTCAGAGCAGTTTTTCAGTTTACGAACATGTTAGGTACCAAAAAGCTAAGAAGCATGGAAATCAGCCGATACGAAAATAGATGAAAAGAAAAAAAAAAAAAAAAGCATTACGAGAAATATATATATTCTTTTTTTTTTTTTTTAGGTTCTTAAGTACGAATAAGCTGAACAGCAATTGAAAATCCCTTGATGGAGAAACAAAATAGCATAAGCAAAAACAAGAGTTTTGTGTTTTTCAGCTTCTTACCTACAAAGACACCAAAATGCATGGATAGTACATTGTATGGGGGAAAGAAAGGATACTGGGAGAAACGTGCATTATGAGTTTTTTGAGCTTCTTAGGTACCAAGACGTAAAAACGCATGAATAGCACTATGTATGACAAAAAAAAACATAATATTACCAAAAACGTGTATTTTAAGTTTATTTCACATTGTTATATAGAAAAACAACAAAATGCTTTTAAAACACCTTACATTTGGAAAGGAAACGTGATTTCCAGAAACGTGTTATGAGCTTGATATACACGAAAAAAAAAAAGAATAGAATTACTCCTATATGAGAAAAAACATTTTGACCAAAAACGTATATTTTCAGTGTTTTTGATCTCCTTACCTACCAAAATGCTGAAACCCATGGAAAAAAAAAAGGAGAAATAGTATAACTTTACCAAAAAAAACGTGTATTTTGATTGTTTGAGTGTGTGAGTGTGAGTGAGTATTTTGAGGAATAGAAAACAACATTAAAAAAAAAAATGTCTATTGAGTGTTTTTGAACTTTTATCGTACCAAACGCTAAAACTGGTGCAAAACACCCTCTATAAAGAAACAAAATAATATTATAAAAAAAAAACAAGAATTGTGAGTGTTTTGAGCTTGTTACATACGAAAATCAGAAAAAAAGCATGCAGAATACTCTACGTGGAGAAACGAAAGGACATTACAAGAGACGTGTATTATGAGTTTTTTTTTTTTCTTTTCAGCTTATGTAACAAATCGCTAAAACACATGAATAGCAGTCTATATGGAGAAACAGAACAACATTAGCAAAATCGTGTATTTTTTTTTTTTTTTTTTTGTATTTCACATTGCTAGTTACCTAAACGCCAAAATGCATGCAAAACACCCCAGAAACATGTATTTTGAGTGTTTTCTCAACGTGTTCTGCACTAAAACGCAAAAAAAAAATGCATGGAAAGCACCCTGTATGAGAAGAAAAAAAAAACATTAGCAAAAAAGTTTTCTTTTCAATAATTTTGAGTTAGTTACGTACCAAAACACAAAACCGCATGCGAAACACACTTCATGGAGATACAATAACATTACTAAAAATAAGTATTTTGAGTATTTTTCTGCTTGTTACGTAAAAAAACGACAAAATGCTTGGAAAGTGCCCTATATGGCGAAACATAAAGACACTAAAGTTTTTAAGCTTCTTACGTACCAAAACGCTAAAACGCATGAGTACCACTCTATATAAAGAACAGAACAACATTACCAAATACTTGTATTAAGAATGTTTTGACATTGTTAAGTACCAAAACGCCAAAATACATGCAAAGCATACTGTATGGGGAAACGAAACGGCGTTACCAGAAACGTTTCTTTTCATTTTGATACTGACGTATCATAAATGATAAATGATAAAATGAATGCAAAATACCCCCTTATAGAGAAACAGAATAATAATAACAAAAATAATGCATATACATACAAAGTACCTTATATGGTGAAACGATAAGACATTACAAGAAACGAGTATTATGAATAATTCTAAGATTCTTAGGTACCAAAACACGAAAATGCGTCAATACCATTCTATATAGAGAAACGAGAAAAAAAATTACAGAAATTGTGTATTTTGAGTCTTTTTTACATCATTAGGTACGAAAACCCTAAAACACATGCAAAGATGCAAAGCTCCTTATATGGAGAAACGAAACGATATTACAAGAAACGTATCTTTTGGGTGTTTTTATGCATTTTAGGTACAAAAAAGCTAAAAAGAATGGAAAGCACTCTATATGGGAATAGAAAACAACATTACCAAAAAAAATGTTTTAAGTGTTTTTGAGTTACTTACGTACCACAAAACTAAAACGAATGCAAAACACCTTTTTTGGGAAGCAAAAAACAATAATATTACCAAAACACAAGTATTTTAAGTGTTTTTAAACTTCTTACGTACAAAAAAACGCCTAAATACATGCAAAGTACACTATTCATGCAAATGAAAGGAAATTACGTGTATTATGAGTGCTTTTGATTTTCTTAGGTACCAAAACGATAAAACGCATGAAAAGCATTCTACATGGTGAAAGAGAACAACATTAACAAAACTGTGTATTTTGACTGTATTTTAGATTATTACGTACCATAACGCCAAAAAGGATGGAACGTATCCTATATGGGGAAAAGAAACTACATTTCCAAAAACGTGTCTTTTGAGAGATTATGAGCGTGTTAGGCAACAAAACGCCTAAAAGCATGAACACAAAACTTTACCAAAACCGTTTCTTTTCTTTATTTAATTTTTATATTTTTTTGAGGTACGTACCAAAACGCTAAACAAAAAACATTCATATCACTTCTTACGGGAATAGGAAAAAAAAAAAAAAACATTAAGAAAAAATGTCTTTTAGTGTTTTGAGCTTCTTACATACCAAAAAGATAAAGCGCATATAAACACCGTGTACGGAGAAAATTAGTATTTTTAGTGTGATTGAGCTTATTACGTACAAAAACGCTAAAATGCCTACAAATTACCCTATATGAGGAAACGTTGGCACATATTTTTACGTATATTATGGGTGTTTTTTTCTTCTTTTTTTTTACTTCTTAGGTACAAAAAAAAGAAAAAAAAAGCGCCTGTAACGCACATATATATTGAGAAGGTGTACATCATCACCAAAAACGTGTATTTTGCGTGTATTTCACATAGTTAGGTACCAAAACGTCATAATGCCTGCAAAGCAACCTTTATGGGGAAAGTAAACGAGATTGACAGAAACGTGTTATTTGAGTGTTTGAGAGTGTGCTACTCAATAAAACGCTAAAAAGTATGTAAATCACTCTATATGGTAAAACAAAACAACATTACCAAAAAGTCATATTTCAGTGTTTTGAGCTACTTGCGAACCAAAATAACAAAACGCATGCAAAACACCCTTTATGGAAAAAAAAAAAAAAGTGGCGTTCTTTAGCTTGTTACATAGAAAAACGCTAAAATGCATGAAATGTACACTATATGTGGAAACGAAAAAACATTAAGAGAAACATTTATCATAGGTATTTTTGGGCTTCATAGGTACGAAAATACTAAAACGCATGAATAGCACTCTGTATGGAGGAGAGGAACATTACCAAAAACATGTATTTTGATTTTTTTTTATTAGATAGCAAAACACGAAAATACACGCAAAACACCCTATATGGGGAAAGAAAAAACAGGGAAACAAAAAGACTTTACAAGAAAGGTGTATTATGAGTGATTTTAGGTTTGTTAGGAACCAAACACCAAAACGCATGAATAGCTCTCTATATCGAGAAACAACAACATTAATAAAAACGTGTATTTTGAGTATTTTTCACAATGTTAGGTACCAAAACGCAAGAATGAATGCAAAGCCCTTACATAAGAAAACAAAACATTACCAGAAACGTGTCCTTTCGTGTTTTTTCACTGTGTTAGGCACCAAAATGCTAAAAAGCATTGAAATCACCTTATAGGGTAATACACATCTTTAACAAAAACGTCTGTTTTCTGAGTTTTTAACTGCATATCAACCAGAACGTTAAAACGCATGCAAATCACCATTAATGTAATAAGAGAATAACATCACCAAAAAATAAGCATTTTGAGTGTTTTTGAGCTTCTTACGTAGGAAAACGGCAAAATGAATGGCTAGCACCCTATATGGAGACACGAGAAGACATTAGGAGAAACGTTTATCATAAGTGTTTTTAATCTTTTTAGATACCAAAACGCGAAAATGCGTTAATACCACTCTATATGGAAAAACATGATATTTTTCATATATTTTACATTGTTAGGTACCAAAACCCCAAGATCAATGCAAAGCCCCCTGGGAAACGAAACGACATTACATTATGCCTATCTTATGAGTGTTTTTGTACATGTTAGGCAGAAAAACGGTAAAAAAAAAAATGGAAAGCACTTTATATGGGAATAAAAAACATTACCAAAAACTTGTTTTTAAGTCTTTATCAGCTTCTTACGTACTGATACGCTTAAAACATGTAAAACACCCAGACAGAAAAAAATAAAACACTACCAAAAACAAGTATTTTAATAGTTTTTGAGCTTAATACACAGAAAAACGCAAAAATCCATACAAAGCATCTGATATGGGAAAACGAAAAAAAAAATAATAAAACAAGAAATGCGTATTACGACTTTTTTTATATATATAATCTACGGTACCAAAACGCTAAATCGCTTAAATAGAAATCTACATGGAAAAACAGAATAACATTAACAAATAGAAGTATTTTCAGTGTACTTCAGATTGTTAGGTACGAAAACGCCAAAATCCATGAGAAGCACTATAGATGTGGAAAGGAAACTAAATGTCCAGAAACATGTCTTTTGAGTGCTTTCCAAATTCTTACGTACCAAAAAGCTAAAATACCTTTTATTGAGAAACAGAATAATATTACAAAAACATTTATTTTAAGTGTTTTTGAGCTTGTTACGTAATAAAACTCCAAACTGCATGAAAATGCAAAGTATATGGGGAAACGAAAGGACATTACGAGAGACGTGTATAATGGGTGTTTTTGACCTTCTTAGGTACCAAACCGATAAAACGCATTAAGAAAAAGAATAACATTACCAACAACGAATATTTTTTTGTGTATTTCACATTATTAGGCTCAAAAAATGTTTATAATCATATTAAGCAACAAAATGCTGAAAAAGCATGGAAACACCATATATGGGAAAACAAAACAACATTACCAAAAACGTCTTTTTTACAGTTTTGAGGTATTTACTTGATATAGAGACACAGAACATTACGAAAAACGAGTATTTTGAGTGTTTTTCACATTGTCAGGTAACAAAACGGCAAAATGCATGCAAAATCTTTTATATAGGGAAAACGAAGCGACATTACCAGAAACATGTCCTTTGGGTGTTTTTTAGCGTGCTAAACATCAAAACGCTAAAAAGCATGGAAATCAACCTATGTTGGAATACAAAACATTACAAAAAAACGTGTCTTTTGAGAGTTTTCGTCTTACCAGAACGCTAAAAGGCATGCAAAACACCTTTGATAGTGAAACATTACCAAAAAAAAGAAAGTATTTTTCAGTTTTTTTTTTACCTGTTACGTAGAAAAAGGAAAAATGCAGGCAAAGTACACTAAAAGAAACAAAAAAAAAAACATTACGAGAAACGTGTTTTATAAGTGTTTTGAGCTTAGTAGGTACCAAAACGCTAGAAAAACGCATGAACAGCACTCTATATGGAGAAAATAACATTACCATGAACGTGTATTTTGAATGTATTTAACATTAAGTACTAAAACGCCAAAATGCATGAAAGAAAAAAAAAACATATATGGGTAAAATAAACGACATTTCCACAAACGTGTTTTCAGTATGAGCGTGTTTGGCACCAAGACGCAAAATAAATAAATAAATGAATAAATAAATAAATAAATAAATAAGTAAATAAATAAATAAAAATACATAAAAATATGGAAATCACCATATAGAGGAATAGAAAACAACATAACAAAAAAAACTCTTGTTTTTAGTGATTTTCTTTTGCGTACCAAAAACGAGAAAAAGCACACAAAGTACACTTTGTGGTGGAAAAAAGTAATATTACCAAAAAACAAATGTTTTGTGTGTTTTTTAACTTGTCACATAGAAAAACGGCAAAATGCAGGCAAAGTACACTATATGGGGAAACGAAAAGTCATTATGAGAAACCAGTATCATGAGTGTTTTTGAGCTTCTTAGGTTCGGAAACGCTAAACGGCATTAATAGCACTCTATATTGAGAAACAATACAACGTTGAGAAAAAAAAAAAAAAAAAACAAGTATTTTTAGTGTATTTCACATTGTTAGGTATCAAAATGATAAAATAATTACAAAGCATCTTAAATGTGGAAAGGAAACAAGATCCCCGGCAACGTTTTTTACCAGTGTTTTTTTTTTTTTTTAGCGTCTTAGCCAATAAAACGTTAAAAAGCATGGAAATTACTTTATAAGGGAATGCAAAACAACTTTACGAAAAACGTGTCTTTTGAATATTTTTGAACGTCTTACGTACCAAAACACTAAAACGCATGAAAACACCCTTTATGGCTAAACAGAATAACAGTAAACACAAAAAAAAACAGTATTTTGAGTTGAGTTTATTACGTAGAACACGGCAAAATGTATGGGAAGTACCCTATATAGGGAAACGGAAGGATATTACGAGCAACGTCTATTATAATTGTTTTTTTTGAGAATCTTAGTTACCAAAACGCTAAAACGCATGCAAAACAAAATAAATTATATGAGGAAACAAAAGGACATTTCCAGTGAAGTGTTTATGAGTGTTTTTGAACTTTTTAGATACTATAACGTTAAAGCGCATGAAGAGCACTTTATATGGAGAAAAAAAGTATCAACATGAACGTGTATTTTGAGTGTATTTCACATTATTAGCTACCAAAACACCAAAATGCATGGAAAGCAACCTATATGCGGAAAAGAAATGACATTTCCAGAAACGTGTCTTTTGGGTGTTTATGGCCGTTTTAGACTTTTTATGTGCCAAAAAAACAGATAGAAAAACGCCAAAATGCATGGAGAGCAATCTATATGGGGAAACGAAAATATATTACTAGAAACGTGTATTATGAGCGTTTTCGAGCTTCTTAGGTACGCTTCTATCGCTGTTTTTGTGTTAACTGCTCTTATTAATTGTATGTCTCCCCTCCTGTGGGCTCACTGCACAAGACTTTCTTCTTTCTCTCGCCCCTATTCTCACCTGAACGAAAAAGGTATCTTTTATATGTTTTTGAACCTCTTACGTACAAAAACGGTAAAATGCATGCAAAACACACTTTATTGAGGAAAAGAATAACTTTAGCAAAAATCATTTTGAGTGTTTTTGATATTGTTACGTAGAAAAACGAAATAAAAAATGCATGTAAAGTACTGTATATAAGGAAACGAAAGAAATTGTGAGAAACGTGCATTATGAGAGATTTTTGAGCTTCTTAGGTTACAAAATGCCAAAACCCCATGAATAGCAATCTATAAAAAGGATCAGAGCAACATTACCAAAACCGTTCATTAAGAGTGCGTTTCAGATATGTACCAAAATACCATAATGCATGCAAATTACCCTATACGGGGAAAGGAAAAGAGCTTTACAGAAACGTGTCTTTTGAAATTTTATGAGCGTAATATTCACTAAACATCTAAAAATCATGGAAAACACACTATATTGGAAAATATAACATTACCAAAAAAGCCTGATTTCAGTGTTTTTAAGCTAATTACGTACCAAAACGTTAAAACTCATGCAAAACACCGTTCATGGACAAACATAATACCATTACCAAAAAACAAGTATTCTGAGTGCTTTTGAACTTGTAACATAGAAACACGCCAAAATGGAAAGTACTTTATATAGGGAAACGAAAAGACATTACGAGAATCGTTTTTTATGGTTGTTTATATATTTCTTTAGGTAAGAAAACGCGAAAACGCATGAATAGCACTCTGTTTGAAGAGACGAAGCATTACTAAAAACGTATATTTTGAGTGTATTTCACATACATTTTTCAGCATACACTAAAATGTTTGCTAAGGACCATATATGGGAAAAGGAAACGAGATTTCCAGAGAGTTATTTTTTTCAGCGTGTTTTTGCACTAAAACGGAAAAAAAAAAAACACGGAAATCACCATATATGGAAATACAAAACTTTACCAAAAATTTTTCTTCAGTTTATATATATATATATATATATATATATATATATATATATATATATATATATATATATATATATATATATATATATATATATATATATATATATATATATATATATATATATATATATATATATATATATATATATATATATATATATATATATATATATATATATATAAAGGTTTTGCTCAACCTTTTGCTAAAAACTCTACCTTGGATGACTCTGGGCTTGTTCCTCCCTCTCCTCCACCCTCTAACTACTTCATGCCACCTATTAAAATTCTTCGCAATGATGTTTTCAGTGCCCTCGCTGGCCTAAACCCTCGGAAGGCTTATGGACCTGATGAGGTCCCTCCTATTGTTCTCCGAAACTGTGCCTCCGTGCTTGCACCTTGCCTAGTCAAACTCTTTCAGCTCTGTCTCTCAACATCTACCTTTCCTTATTGCTGGAAGTTTGCCTACATTCAACCTGTTCCTAAAGAGGGTGACCGTTCTAACCCCTCAAACTACCGTCCTATTGCTTTAATTTCCTGCCTATCTAAAGTTTTTGAATCTATCCTCAACAGGAAGATTCTTAAACATCTATCACTTCACAACCTTCTATCTGATCGCCAGTATGGATTCCGTCAAGACCGCTCTACTGGTAATCTTCTGGCTTTCCTTACTGAGTCTTGGTCATCCTCTTTTAGAGATTTTGGTGAAACTTTTGCTGTTGCCTTGGACATATCAAAAGCTTTTGATAGAGTCTGGCACAAAGTTTTGATTTCCAAACTACTCTCCTACGGTTTCTATCCTTCTCTCTGTAACTTCATCTCAAGTTTCCTTTCTGACCGTTCTATTGCTGCTGTGGTAGACGGTCACTGTTCTTCTCCTAAATCTATTAACAGTGGTGTTCCTCAGGGTTTTGTCCTTTCACCCACTCTCTTCTTATTATTCATTAATGATCTTCTAAACCAAACTTCTTGTCCTATCCACTCCTACGCTGATGATACCACCCTGCACTTTTCCATGTCTTTTCATAGACGTCCAACCCTTCAGGAGGTAAACATATCACGCAGGTAAGCCACAGAACGCCTGACTTCTGATCTTTCTAAAATTTATGATTGGGGCAGAGCAAACTTGGTATTGTTCAATGCCTCAAAAACTCAATTCCTCCATCTATCAACTCGACACAACCTTCCAGACAACTATCCCCTCTTCTTCAATGACACTAAACTGTCTCCCTCTTCTACACTGAACATCCTCGGTCTGTCCTTTACTTGTAATCTGAACTGGAAACTTCACATCTCATCTCTAGCTAAAACAGCTTCTATGAAGTTAGGTGTTCTGAGACGTATCCGCCAGTTTTTCTCACCCCCCCAGCTGCTAACTCTGTACAAGGGCCTTATGCGTCCATGTATGGAGTATGCTTCACATGTCTGGGGGGGTTCCACTCATACTGCTCTTCTAGACAGGGTGGAATCAAAAGCTTTTCGTCTCATCAACTCCTCTCCTCTAACTGACTGTCTTCAGCCTCTCTCTCACCGCCGCAATGTTGCATATCTAGCTGTCTTCTACCGCTATTTTCATGCTAACTGCTCTTCTGATCTTGCTAACTGCATGCCTCCCCTCCTTGCGCGGCCTCGCTGCACGATACTATCTTCTTTCTCTCACCCCTATTCTGTCCACCTCTCTAACGCAAGAGTTAACCAGTATTCTCAATCATTCTTCCCTTTCTCTGGTAAACTCTGGAACTACCTGCCTGCTTCTGTATTTCCACCTTCCTATGACTTGAATTCCTTGAAGAGGGAGGTTTCAAGACACTTATCCACCAATTTTTGACCACTGCATTGACCCTTTTATGGGACTGGCATTTCAGTGGGCATTTTTTTTTATTAGTTTTTTGTTGCCCTTGGCCATTGTCGTTCCTACATAAAAAAAAAAAAAAAAAATATATATATATATATATATATATATATATATATATATATATATATATATATATATATATATATATATATATATATATATATATATATATATATATATATATATATATATATATATATATATATATATATATATATATATATATATATATATATATATATATATATATATATATATATATATATATATATATATATATATATATATATATATATATATATATATATATATATATATATATATATATATATATATACACACACACACTTACTAAGCAAAACACTAAATCGTATGGAAAATACCCTTTATGGAGGAACAATAACATTACCAAAAACAAGTATTTTGAGTGTTTTTGGGGTTGTTACGTATGAAAACGCCAAAATGCATGAAAAGTACCCTATATGGGGAATCGAAAGGAAATTACGAAAAACGTCTATTATGATTGTTTTTGAGCTTCTTTGGTTAAAAAAAAAATGCGAAAACGCATGTATAGCAGTCTATATGGACAAACAGAACAACATTACAAAAAAAATTTTCCTTTTGAGTTATTTCACAATGTTCGGTACCAAAATACCAAAATGCATGCAAAGCTCCCTATATGGAGAAAGGAACGAGATTTCCAGTAACATATCTTTTGATTGTTTTGAGCGTGCTAGGCACCAAAACGCTAAAATCCATAGAAAGCACCCTATATGGGAAAACAAAACATTACCAAAAATGTCTCCATTTATTTATTTTTTTTTTTTTTAGCTCTTTACATACCAATACGGTAAAATGCATGGTAAATACCCTTTATGGAGAAACATAATATTTCCAGAAACTAGTATTATGAGTGTTTGTGAAGTTGTTACGTAGAAAAGCGCCAAAATCAATACAAAGTACCATATATAGGAAAACGAAAAGGCATTGCAAGAAACGTGTATTATGTGTGTTTATGAGCTTCTCAGGTACCAAAATGCTAAAATGCATGAATATAACTCTATTTGGAGAAACAGAAAAAAAAAAAAAAAAAAAAAAAGAGCATTACCAAAAAATGTGAATTTTGAATGTTTTCACTTTGTTAGGTACAAAACTTCAAAATGCCTGCAAACCTCTTATATGGAGAAACAAAACGACATTACTAGAAACGTTTTTGAGCGTTTTAGGACCCAAAACAGTAAAAAGCTTTGAAATCAATCTAACATAAGAATCAATTCTTATGTAAGAATATAACACAAAATTACAAAATCGTGTCTTTTTCTTTACATGCTAAAACGCACGCAAAACATCATCTATGGAAAAATATGATAACATTACCAAAACCAAATATTTTGAATGTTTATGAGATTGTTACGTAGAAAAACGCCAAAAAGCATCCAAACTATTCTACATGGGAAAACGAAAAGATATTACGAGAATACTGTTTTATGAGTGTTTATGAGCTTCTTAAGTACCAAAACGGAAAAACTCCTGAATAGCACTTGATATGGCGAATGAGAACCTCATTACCAAAAATGAGTATTTTGAGCGTATTTCTCTCTGCTAGGTACAAAAACACTAAAATACATGCAAGACATCTTTTATGGGGAAAGGAAACGAAATTTCCAGAAATGTGTCTTTTAAGTGTTTATAAGGTTAATAGGCACCAAAATGATAAAACAAAAACAAAACAAAAATGGAAGCCATCCTATACGGGATAACAAAATAATATTAACAAGAGCGTCTCCTTTCAATGTTATTGAGCTACTTACGTGCGAAAACGCTGAAATACCTGTAAGAAAAAAAAAAAATTCAAGGAAAAAGAATATATCTTCACCAAAACATGTACTTTGAGTTTTTCCCCTTTGTTAGGTACCAACAACGCTGAAATGAATGCAAAAAACTCCTATATGGGGGAATGAAACATGCCTTTTTTAGTGTTTTTGAGGTTGTTAGACACCAAAACGCTGAGGAGCATGGAAATCACACTATATTGAATATAAAACAACTTTACAAAAACCGTGTTTTTTTTTTTTTTTAGCTTCTTACGTACAAAACGCTAAAAAGCAATGAAAAACACTCTTTATGGAGAAATTGAACAACATTAGCAAAAACAAGTATTTTGGTATTAAAAACAAATGTTTTCAGCTTGCTACGATAAAATGTAGCAACATGCTTGTAATGTACCTTATAGAAGGAAAAAATAACATTACGAAAATTGTGTATTATGAGCTTCTTAGGTATCAAAACACGAAAACGCATGAATAGACCACTATATGGAGAAACATAAAATCATTACCAAAAACGTGCATTTTTAGTGTATTCCACATCGTAAAAAGTATTTTAAGTGTTTTCAGCTTGTTACGCAGATAAATAGCAACATGCATGCAAAGTATCCTATATAAGGAAAAAAAAGATTCTTAGAAAATAATGTATTATGAGCTTATTACTAAAATGGTGTATCATGGGCTTCTCAGGTACCAAAATTCGAAAACGCATGAATAGCCCCGGCATATGGAGAAACGGAACATCATTACCAAAATCGTGCATTTTTAGTGTATTTCAGATTGTTAGATGCCAAAACGTACCCTATATGAGGAAAGGGAAACGAGATTTCCAGAAACGTGTCTTTTTAATGTTTATATGAAAACGGTAAAATGCAGGGAAAGGAACTTATATGGAAAAAAATAAATAAATAAAAATGTATTACCAAAAAAAGTCTCTTCAGCGTTTCTGAGCTGCTTACGAAACGAATGCAAAACACCTTCTATGGAGAACCAGAAAACATTATAAAAAAGAGTGTTTTTTTGCTTTTTACGTAACTATACGTTTTTATACGTAACAAGCAAAAAACATTTTTTATAATGTTTCCTGGTTCTCCATAAAATGTGTTTTGCATTCATTTTAGCGTTTTTGCTTATTACGTATAAAAACGTATAGTTACATAAAAAACAAAAATACTCTTTTTTATAATGTTTTCTTGGTACTTTCCAAGCATTTTGTCGTTTTCTACATAACAAGCAGTAAATACTGAAAATACTTATTTTTAGTAATGTTAGTCTTTCTCCATCAAGTGTTTCGCATGCGGTTTTGTGTTTTGGTTCGTAACAAAACACTGAAAAATAAAACTTTTTTGCTAATGTTTCTTTTTTTTCCAATATAGGGTGCTTTCCATGCATTTTTCTTTTTTTTTTTGCGTTTTAGTGGTGAACACTCAGAAGACATGTTTCTGGAGTGTTCTGCATGCATTTTGGCGTTTAGGTACCTAACAATGTGAAATACAAAAAAATACACGTTTTTGCTAATGTTGTTCTGTTTCTCCATATAGACTGCTATTCATGTGTATTAGCGATTTGGTATATAAGCTAAAAAGAAAAAAAAACTCATAATACACGTCTCTGGTAATGTCCTTTCGTTTCTCCGCGTAGATTATTCTGCATGCATTTTCTCATTTTTGTATGTAACAAGCTCAAAACACTCACAATTCTTGTTTTTTCATAATATTATTATTTCTGTATAAAGGGTGTTTTGCACTAGTTTTAGTGTTTTGGTACGATAAGAGTTCAAAACACTCAATAGATAGGATTTTTTTATTGTTGTTTTCTATTCCTATGTAGGGTGATTTCCATGGTTTTTAGCGTTTGGGTCCTAACACGCTCAAATGCTCCTAAAACACACGTTTCTGGAAGTCTCGTTTCTTTTCTCGTTGCTTTTTCTTTTTTTTTCTCGTTTCTTTTCTCTTTTTCGGCAAAATGCACGTTTTGCGTATATTTTGGCGTTTTTGAAATACATGTTTTTGACAATATTGTTTCCTTTCTCGATATGGAGTAATGTTAAACCATTCTAACATTTCGGTACCTAGAAGATCAGAAACCCTTATAATGCACGTTGCTTCGTAATGTCTTCTCATTCTCTCATATAAAGTACTTCGCATGAATTTTGGAGTTTTCTGCAAGGCTAAAAAACACTCAAAGTACACGTTCCTTTTGGTAAAGTTATACTATTTTTCTATAAAGTTATTTTTTTCCATGTGTTTCAGTAAGATGGTAGGTAAAGAGCTCAAAAAACACTGAAAATAGACGTTTTTGGTAATTTTTTTTCTCATTCTAATTCTATTCTATTAATTCTAATAATTATATTCTTTTCATAGTTTTTCTGTTTTTTTATCGTGTATATCACGCTCATAATACGTTTCTGGAAATCACGTTTCCTTTCCAAATATAAGGTGTTTAAAAAAAATTGTTGTTTTGCTATATAACAATGTGAAATACACTCAAAATACACGTCTTTTTTCTTTTTCTTTTTTGTAATATATTTTTTTCATATAAAGTGCAATTCATGCGTCTTTACGTTTTGGTACCTAAGAAGCTCAAAAAACTCATAATGCACGTTCCTCGTAGTATCCTTTCGTTCCCCCATACAATGTACTATCCATGCATTTTGGCATCTTTGTAAGAAGCTCAAAACACAAAATGCTTGTTTTTCGTTATGCTATTTTGTTTCTCCATCAAGTGATTTTCGATTGCTGTTTAGCTTATTTGTACTTAAGAAGCTAAAAAAACACTCAAGATATATGTTTTTCGTAATGTGTGCATATATATATATATATATATATATATATATATATATATATATATATATATATATATATATATATATATATATATATATATATATATATATATATATATATATATATATATATATATATATATATATATATATATATATATATATATATATATATATATATATGTATGTATATATATGTTACGGCCATTTTGGAAAATTGGTCGTTTTACAAAATTGCCGGTCATTATGCAAAAAGACCAAATTCGTGGTCACATTGCAAAATGACCTAAATTTCTCAACATTTTGCAAAACGACCAAGATTTTGGTCAGTTTACAAAATAAACAGTATTTTTGTTGGTCCGTTTACAAAATTGAAAAGCAAGAAGAAGCATCTGCTGTCATTAACTGCATCTCCTGTGGCAAAAGATATTTTGGTTTAAATGTGTGCAATGTGTGTGAGAACCCATGTCACTCTAATACTCCGTGTTCTATGAGGAATAACGATGCTGATGAGTCTGTGCTTTGTTCCATCTGCAGTCGGAGTCAGAGTATTCATACTGAACAAATGAAGTCCAACATAGAACAACAGAAACAAGCCCAAAAAATGATCGATAATTCTGTGAAGAGATTTCAACCAGCCAAGGTAGGGGAAACTGTGATGGTTCCTGTTCCATTAGTTGACCGCGGACGTGCAGAGTTTCCTAATGTGAAGGCAGTTGTTTTTCAGGCATTGGACAATGGCACATATAAGCTTGGTACAAAACACGGCCTGCTTAAACAAGTGTACACTCGCAACCAATTTACTCCATGTCTAGAAAAATTCCTTTCTCTTGATGATGTTGTACAGGAGCGGGAAGTAAGTCTGCGGGAAGTAGCAATTGCAGAATCAATGGGACAAGGTCAGGGATTCGCTAAATGCTCTTGCACTAAGTCATGTATGACCAGACGCTGCAAGTGTTTAAAAAACTCTGTATTATGCAACAGCAGATGCAAATGCAGTGCCTCTTGCTCCAACAAGGTCGACACACAATAAAATTAGTTATGTTCACTACGTTTTATCATTCCCTCGCTTTTTTTTTCATCTGCCTGCTTGCTGTATGGACATTTTGTAAACTGACCAACGATAATTTTGTAAACTGACCAAAATCTTGGTCGTTTTGCAAACTGACCAACGATAATTTTGTAAACTGACCAAAATCTTGGTCGTTTTGCAAAATGTTGAGAAATTTAGGTCATTTTGCAATGTGACCACGAATTTGGTCTTTTTGCATAATGACCGGCAATTTTGTAAAACGACCAATTTTCCAAAATGGCCGTAACATATATATATTATTATTTATTTATTTTTTTTTCATATATTTTCGCATCGGCTAATTTCCATATTTCTTAGCTTTTTGGTACCTAATACGCTCGTAAAGTCTCAAAAGACCCTATTCTGGAAATGTCTTTTTTTTTCCCCCACATAGGATACCTTACATGCATTTTTGCTTTTTGGTACCTATCAGTGTGAAACACTCAAAATGCACTTTTTTTTCTGTTTCACCATATAAAGTACTGTTCACTCGTTTTTTTTTTTTTACCGTTTTGGTACCTAAGAAGCTCAAAAATACTCATTATACACGTCTCTCGTTATCTCGTTTCTTTCTTATAGGCTACTTTGTATCCATTTTGGTGTTTTTGAATGTAAGAAGCTAAAAAACACTCAAAATACTTGTTTTTTTTGTTAATATATATATATATATATATATATATATATATATATATATATATATATATATATATATATATATATATATTTTTTTTTTTTTTTTTTTTTTTTTTTTTCTTCCATAAAGGTTGTTTTCCATGAGTTTTAAATGTTTCTGTATAGAAGTAACAAAAAATAAATAAAAAGGATCGTTTATGGTAACGCTGTTTTGTTTCCTCAAATAGTGTGCATTCCATGCTATTTAGCATTTTGATCCCTAACATGAATGCTTTGCATGCATTTTGGCGTTTTTCTACGGAAGAATATGATTTTTCCCCATATAGTTTGCTTTGCATGCATTTTGGCGTTTTTCTACGGAAGAATATGATTTTTCCCCATATAGTTTGCTTTGCATGGATTTTTCCGTTATATCACTTAAAAATATGAAACAATCTCAAAACATACGTTCTTGGTAATTTTTTTTTCTCCATATAGAGTGCTAATCACACGTTTTAGCGTTTCGGTTCCTAAGAAGCTCAGAAACACTCATAATACGTGTTTCTTGTAATGTTTTCTTCTTTCCCCATTCAAGGTACTTAGTATGTATTTTGGCGTTTTTGCACGTACAAAGCTCAAAAACACTAAATATACTTTTTGGTAATGTAATTTTTTGTCCATAAAGTGTGTTTTGCATCAGTTTTATCGTTTTGGTAAGTGTACTGGGGGATCAAGGATGGACCCCAAGTTGGAACAGTTGTTTACTGTAGAAAAAGTTTCAACCTGCAACACAGTGATCTTGATCATATAAAAGTAATAAACATAACGATGCTACAAAAATCCTGTGACAAAGACCATAATATTAACACACTGTGCAACACAACCATACCATCACACTATTCAACACAACCTCCCACAAAAAATAGCAGACTGCTGTTATATAACTCAAACACAAGTGCATGATAATTCCATGTGAGATCATATAGATATATTACATAAATACAACGTCACATAAGGAACAAATTTACAATTTTCACCTGGACATCAAGCTAGAGCTAAACAATTTTTTAACCCACACATCCCCCACTATTGCACCTCGTGATACACATACAACAAATTTATATCAACTCACTTCAATCGCCTCACCATCACGAGCCTTGAAACCCCTGTAGCAGAGCACCCTCTCGTTACCATATGTGCTACTGTAACTGCACGCTGCGCCTGCAGTTGTCCGTATATTCAATAAATAATCTGCTTCAAAACCAAAGCAAACCCGAAAGGGGCAGAGACAACAATCACTATGTTCACGTATAATATCACCATTATTTCCATGAATTAAACACTAATAGTTTTTCAATCCTTATCACTATACATACCTTCGTACCACGGCTCCATCACCAGGTAACACCCAACCACTCCCGACAACTAGTCACCTCTGAGCGGCATACAGTAATATCCTCCTGTCCTGTCAGCCAGCTGACTGGGCAGGATGGGAAACAAAATGACGCTCCAAATGCGCAACGCAAGAAAAACACAATGAAATTATTCACTTCTTCAAACAAATAATCACATTCTTCAATACAATAATTATCATGCTAATGATACAGCTTCCAAGATATCGTGTCAGTAGTATTATCCATTGAAGGATTAATTTAAAACCTTTTTTTCTCTCTCTCTCTCTCTCTCTCTCTCTCTCTCTCTCTCTCTCTCTCTCTCTCTCTCTCTCTCTCTCTCTCTCTCTCTCTCTCTCTCTCTCTCTCTCTCTCTCTCTCTCTCTCTCTCTCTCTCTCTCTCTCTCTCTCTCTCTCTCTCTCTCTCTCTCTCTCTCTATATATATATATATATATATATATATATATATATATATATATATATATATATATATATATATATGAAAGAAGAAAGAATATAAATTTTGTATATATTTGTTCATTACAACATCTTACAGGGAAGAAAGTCCTTTGAGGATTAACCGAGAATCTTTTCCAAACTATTTTTTTTCTGTATTCCAGTCTTCGTGAGCTTATTTTAGTGTATGCATAGAAAAAAAAAAGAAGGACAGGAAACCATATACTTTCTATAACAGTGTCATCTTGTTGGTATAAATATTTACTTAGAGATTCAGTTGAAACCTAACAATTGGCTATCATTTTTACGTTCGTTTTTTTTTCGTATATATCTTTTGTATGTACGAGTATATGAGTGAAGAAAGGAAAGATATACAATTACAAAATACTTTCTATAATAACAGGAATATTCAATTGAGGAATTTTTTAGGCAAAAATATCAGAACTTTAGGGTTTAACACAGTCCTCTGATTTTGTGTTTGTGTTGTCGGATGCAGCAGCAGCGGGATCTTTTTCCTTCCTCGCGGCCAGACGACGAGGACTGGCTTTTTGCAGCTCCTCCTGACACACTCACAATTTACCGGTGAGTGACGGGGACGGAGCTGTTTTTGTAGCGCAGTGTACGTCCTTCTATTTGTAGATTTACATTTAAGTGAAGCCTGTCATGCTTGCCTATGTTATTCCATGTGCATGTAAGGTAAGGCTGCTTGACAAAGTGTCTGACTCACTGCAGACACTTGCTTTATGCTGTACTGTAATAAACAAGTCATTTCTCAATGTAAAGGAAACAGTGAGTCACAAAGGTACCTCTCAATACGATGTGGTAATGGAAAGTAGAATATAAAATAAATAGATAGTAAATCAGTGAATAAATAAATAAATAAATAAATAAATGGACGAATTAATGCATACCCTAGAGAACATTTCATACCTACTGAGCTTACCAGAGCAAATACACTGATATGCTACAAAAAATGCACACAAGTATATGAAGATGGAAAAAAATGGGGGAAGTCTGTCTTGTGATGTTATTTCTATGGTTACTGCTCTTCTGAATTTGCCATCAGCATGCGTCTCTCCTTCCCCACGCTGGTGCTACACAAGACTTTCACCTTTATTCCGTTCGCTTTCAGTAGTCCAGGAGTTAAACAATATTTTCAATCTTTCATCACCATCGTTGGTAAACTCTGGAATTCTTTGCTGTTTCTGTTTTTCCTCTTCCTGTGACTCGTTGTTTTAAAAGTATTGATGCACTTCCAGAAACATATTTAGTTTTATTATTATTGCCTTTTTTCTCTCTCTTTTTTTTTTGTCTGTGTATGTAAGGAAGCGGCAACTGTAAAGATATTTTTCTGTTCCTCTGTTTGTCATTCGCCAAGAATATATGAGAGTGTGAGTAAAAATAGTGGCTATATGCAAATGTAAGAATACCATTTTACACAGACTCTAAATTAAACATGTATTGCATTGTTTACTCCAGTGTTTCAAGTTGAGCGGTCCAATATCTTTTTGCATCTAATTGATTTTTGTGATCGGCTATTTGAATTTTCATTTCCAAACGCAGCTCCTTGTATAAAGGATTGGAGAAAAATAAAGGTTTCCTGAGTCGTAATAGGTGAATGTTAGTAGTACTAGTAGTAGTAATAGTAGTAGTAGTACTAGTAGTAGTAGTAGTAGTAGTATGAGTAGTAATAGTAGTAGTAGTAGTAGTAGTAGTAGTAGTTAGAGCAGCATTATTACCTGGAGTAACACCAATTCAGTTTTTTTTATCATTTATATTTTCTTACTATTATTCCACACCTTGTCAATCCATGCAAGAAAGAAAAGAAAAGAAAAAAAGCAAACATAAAAAAAAAAAAAAAAAGTGAGAGGCAAGACCAGCAAGTGAAACACGCCCTGCCTTCTCCAGACTTGACGTGTTTACTGTCGCGCTTCCTGCCTGATAATTATACAGTCTTACTCTGGAGGTGCTTAATGTGGCGCATTTGTATGAAAGAATTTACTTCTTGCCATGAATATTTCTCACGAATATACGAATATCTCTCTCTCTCTCTCTCTCTCTCTCTCTCTCTCTCTCTCTCTCTCTCTCTCTCTCTCTCTCTCTCTCTCTCTCTCTCTCTCTCTCTCTCTCTCTCTCTCTCTCTCTCTCTCTCTCTCTCTCTCCACCCTTTCCCTAGCTTCCTTTTTATTTTCTATTATTATATATACGTCCAGGGACAAAATATAGAGGAAATGGTTAATACTTTAAATCATGAATTAATTAACTAGCAACACACTTAAACTAAACGTGTCTAAAACTTTCTAGATGGTGTCTTGTCTGACAAACGTAAATGAAGTTGATATTAATATAAAGAAAAAAAAATTTCTTGAGGAAAGTTAACTGCATAACATTTCTAGGCTTAATAATAGATGATAGATTAACATGAAAACAGCACCTACATCAACTCTGTAGTAAATTGTCACAAATAACTGGTGTCTTGTACACAATTACAAACAATATAACTGTCCAATGTCTGAAATTAATATATATGTCTACTGTTTATCCACATGTAATATACTGTTCGGTAATTTCAGGGGGAGCTTTTAAAACACTCTTAGATGGGTTATTTGTTGCGCAGAAAGAAAATAATGAGAGTAATATTTCATAAAAAACGGTACGATCATACTAATCCTCTATTTTGTGAACACAACCTTTTGAAAGTCCCCGATATAATATTCTTGCAAACTTGTATATTTCTTTTCAAATCAATTTACATATATCCCAATAATACATCTTATGAATTACTATCCAATAATGTTAATAACAGTAGAAGGCCAGATGACCTCAAACTTCCTCTCTGTAGGACTGTCCACGCATAGAGAAGTGTGAGTGTGCGCGGCGTCAGGGAGTGGAACAGCCTCCCGCACGAAATTAAATCACTAACCTCTGTCAATTTGTTTAAAAGCAAAGTGAAATGTTTCTTACTTCTAAACTATGAATGCTAACCATAGCAATGTCTGTGAATCATGTGCTGTTATGTGTTGATACACAGACACACATGTCAGGTGTGCACATCTTGTGGACGTGTGTATGTACATCACCAACAATGATATCATTAATAGAAAACCTTGGCTAATATAACATATGTTACGGCAAAGTACGAGTATGTATGTAACCATGCATACATTTGTTATGTATGTATGTGAGTATGTGTATGTATGTGCACAGGTTTGTATGTGGCCATGTGTGTGTGTGTGTGTGTGTGTGTGTGTGTGTGTGTGTGTGTGTGTGTGTGTGTGTGTGTGTGTGTGTGTGTGTGTGTGTGTGTGTGTGTGTGTGTGTGTGTGTGTGTGTGTGTGTGTGTGCGTGTATTGTGTGCCCGCATGTATGCATCATGCTGTACGTATGTATGTTCGCATACAGGTTGCATATGTGTGAGTGTGTGTGTCTGTGCATGTACATATGAATGTGTGTATGTATGCAGTTATATGTTGTGGTATGTATGTTTGTGGGTATCTATGTAAGTGTGTCTACCTGTGTTTGTGTTCGCGAAGTTCACGTATGTGAACATATATGTGGCACAGTATAGCATACTATACACTCCATCACTCATTATTGTGTCATGTGCTGCAAACAACAAAACAAGTAGTCTATTATTACCTCTATCATGTGCAAAATGGCGGCTCGAATAGGAACAAGTCAGGGTGTAAACATTTGCGCTACTTGTGTAATTCTTTATTCAGGTCTGTATAAAAGCTTCGGCTTGATGGACCTGGCCTTACGTATTGAACTGTGTATGAAATGCAGAAATGCATTAATATTACAAAAGGCAAACAAAATATATCAATCAATCAACCTCTCTCTCTCTCTCTCTCTCTCTCTCTCTCTCTCTCTCTCTCTCTCTCTCTCTCTCTCTCTCTCTCTCTCTCTCTCTCTCTCTCTCTCTCTCTCTCTCTCTCTCTCTCTCTCTCTCTCTCTCTCTCTCTCTCTCTCTCTCAAGCGGTCTGTTCACCACCATCCTACTTTTCGCCACTCAGCCAAAACTGAACCAAGGTACATTTTTAATTTCATGAGAACTAGAATGGGTATTAGAAGCAGTCGATTGTCTGTGGAGGCAAGGCTGAGCCTCCTGGGCGAGTGTGGCGTGGACGCCGTGAGGCTGTCCCGCCCCCGCTCAGGGGGCTGCTGTGGGAGGGGGAGGCGCTCTCTGGCCTCCTTTACCTTCCGGCAAGGGGCCGAGGGGGGGGCGAAGCCCCTCGTGTCGGATCAGGCGGCCAG
Organism: Scylla paramamosain; assembly: GCF_035594125.1. NCBI lineage: Eukaryota > Metazoa > Arthropoda > Malacostraca > Decapoda > Portunidae > Scylla > Scylla paramamosain. The sequence continues at coordinate 10,990,283 of NC_087189.1, read as the reverse complement.
CCTGAACATGGACAAGCTGGCCGCCTTGGACCAGGAGACACCCATCAGGGTGCAGTGCCTGGCAGGAGGCGAAACAGTCTTCTGCCAGGACTTGCCCCTGAGGGACCTCCTGGCCGGACTGAGGTACACTACGGCGGGGCGTCACGCCGTTTTGTACTTCAGCCTGGCCGGAGGTCTGGGTGTCCACGGGGGGCAGGGGCAGGGCTGCCCCGTGCTCTTTTGCAACAGCAAGAGAGTGGGCAGCCGCCCCAAGCCCCCCCAGGAGGACCAGGCTGTCCGCGTCCCCGAGGCGGGGCAGGAGGCCGGTCCCGCCCCAGAGGCTGGCCAGGTGGTGGCGGCCAGCCCTGGGGACGAGGCCGGCCACGCCCCTGAGGCTGGCCAGGTGGTGGCGGCCAGCCCAGGGCACGAAACCTGCCCCGCCCCAGAGGCTGGCCAGGTGGTGGCGGCCAGCCCGGGGGAGGATGGCCTGGGCCTGTGGGTCTCGGCCCCCAGCCCGGAGGAGGGGCAAAAGGAGGCCAGGAGAGCCACGACCCCCGCGGAGGACGAGGGAGCGGGGCTCGTCCTCCGAGGAGTGGGGAAGGGAGTGGTGACCCCTTCCCCACCACCACAGCGCCAACTCCCCCAGCCAGGGAAGGCTCGCCAGGGGAGGGGCAGGGCTGGAAGCAGGTTGTCCCCACGGCCTGTGGGACAACCTGCTCGCCATTGCACAGACCCTGTCCCTCACCCTGGTGGTGTACTCCGCCCTGCTGGAGTACTTCCCTGACTGAGGGGGGCAGCCGGCCCCACAGGGCAGTCGGCTGCCCGGGGAGGGGGGAGGGGGGAGGGGGGAGGGGATAGGTTAGGTGGGAGGGGGGAGGGGGGAGGGGGGGAGGGGATAGGTTAGGTGGGAGGGGGGAGGGGGGAGGGAAGACAGCCAGGAAGGGGGAGGGAGTGCTGTCTTGGGAGGGGGGGAGGGGGGAAAAGGGGTAGGTTAGGATAGGTTAAGTTAGGTTAGCTTAGGTTAGGGTAGGTTAGGTTAGGTTAGGTTAGGGTAGGTTAGGTTAGGTTAGGTTAGGTTAGGTTAGGTTAGGTTAGGTTAGATTAGGTTAGGTTAGGTTAGGTTAGGTTAGATTAGGTTAGGTTAGGTTAGGTTAGGTTAGGTTAGATTAAGCTATCAGGACAAGTAAATAACAACACTAAATTCTCCGGCAATTGGGAGAGAGAGGCCTGTGTTCTGAAACTCTACGCTCTCTCACCACGACTATTTTCAAAGGCCACAGAGATTATTAGCCGTGCCCACAACACTGCTTCTCCTGTTAATAATGCACAAATCAGGCGTGTGCGGCGGCCATCATGTGAGCAATGCACGTATTTTCGTGTCCACCTGCTGCCTTGGCAGAGACAGAGCGAGAGAGAGAGAATCACGTTTTTTGCATGGCCAGTTTTCCTTTGTTTCTTCTTCGCATATTTTATTATTCGCATATTTATTACCAAATTACTCGAGAATGAGCCTTATTGGAAGCCAAGGGAAAATAAACTGTATGATCGAAGTATGAGAAGATTAATATACGTACTTGAAAATGTATGATCCAAGTAGGGGAAAATAAATATAGCTACCCGAAAAACAACCTTATTGAAAATTATAGGAAAATAAACCGTATGATCGAAGTATTGCAAAATAAACCTTATAGCAAAGGAAGTGGGAGGGAAACGTCTCTCTCTCTCCCTCAATGAGAGAGAGAGAGAGAGAGAGAGAGAGAGAGAGAGAGAGAGAGAGAGAGAGAGAGAGAGAGAGAGAGAGAGAGAGCGCATACCTTGATTTATGCCTCGTTAGTCAGGTGATTTGATGCATCTCTATTCTGTCCACCTCCCTAATGCAGGAGTTAACCGGCATTCTCAATCATTCGTCACTTTCTCTGCTAAACACTGGAACTCCCTGCCTATTTCTGTATTTCCTCCTTCCCATGACTTGAATTCTTTCATGAGGGAGGGCTCAAAAACATTTCTGTAATCTGGCTTACCTTTTCGGTCCTCCTTTAGATACTGACAAATCAGTGTAGCCTTTTTATACGTAATTTAATGCCCTTTGCCCGCGCCCTTCTTACACAAACAAAGATAAACAAAAAATGCAGCACACAAGAATCTAGCAGACTAAAAATACTCCCTCCTGACCGCCCACCTCCCCGGATCCTCCCTGAGCACCAGTCAATTATTCCTCAGCTCAGCACTCGCCCTTCATCACAGCCTTGTTAAAACACCCTGCTAACTCTTTGGGGATACCAGGCACACAGACGCAAGACAGGTGCACAAATACACAAACACACAGACAGACAGACAGACAATCATAACACATCATCAGGCAGGAGAGCAAAAATCGTACATAATGACTGTTCTCTCTCTCTCTCTCTCTCTCTCTCTCTCTCTCTCTCTCTCTCTCTCTCTCTCTCTCTCTCTCTCTCTCTCTCTCTATCTATCTATCTATCTATCTATCTATCTATCTATCTACTTATCTGTCTATCTATCTGTCTATCTGTCTACCTTTCTATCTGTACATCTGCCCATCTCTGTCCATCTATCCATCCACCTTTCTATCTACCTATTCATCTACCTATCTTTCCCTCTATCCTTCCATCTACCCATCATTCACCCTATCTATCCACCTATCCATCCATCCATCTCTCTATCTGTCTCTCTCACGTCACCAAACACAGTGACCACCAATGCTTCCCCAGCTGCAGTCGTTCACGCCACAGCTGCACCAAGCCTCGCTCATGAAAGTGTCACCACCAGATACCTCTCCTCCAAACACTCCCTGATACCTGCCATTACCTGCGTGACACTTGTGGCTTATCGCAGAGGTAATCATGCGCCGTTCAAGGTAACCAGGTGAGTGAGTGGGCATAAATAAAAGAACAATAATGGGAGGAGGATATAGAAAGGAAAAGAAAAAAAAGCAGTGAAAATAATATATTGTGAATTGCAGCAGAGTGGCGCGTGTCGGGGCTGCCTCGCCCTACACTCCATTACGGTGAGCAGAGGTGTGCTGGTGTGGCTGTGGGAACACACTGTGACGGAGTTCTCGCGGCCCTCTTCATTATGTGCTGTACACCACGCACGATAAAAACTTAATTACATTTCTCCTTACAGTAGAAAAACCAAGCACAGGATAATCGCCGACTCCGATGCACGCCGAACAAAGGTGAATAAAGATGGCAGGCAGCATTCGCGCGTGTCGTGCGGCGTCGAGCAAGTCGGTAAGCGGGTCAAACCAGAGCATGGAAAATAAATACATAGTACAAAATAAAGGCATTTCCATAAGTCGAAGGCAGCCGTGCGGAGGTGAAACACAGTGACCACACTCGTCAAGGTGCTGCGGGGAGGTGGTGGTGCCTCCACCGGGCTCCTCAGAATGCTCATTTCCCCATTTTTCAATCCCTGAATTCAGCATCTCAAAATTCCAGCGACTACAGCAAACTTCGCCCAAGTGTCAAAGTGGCATGCAGGCCAAGCAGGTAAGCAGTGATGAGGGCTGCCCACCTTGCAGCGTCACCTCGTGGCTGAAATACACAACACCAGACACTGAAAGTACTTAGTGCTACTTACATTGAACTTCACCTCTTGATGGTGGTGGTGGTGGTGGTGGTGGTGGAGGTGGTGGAGGTGGTGGCGATCGTTACCTGTGAAGGTGAAAAAAAAAGAAAGTCAATTAGATGATAAAAAAGAAAGTTAATAAAACAAAATTGCACACTTTGTATCATAGTCATATTTTCTCCTTCAAGACACAACAAGTCGAGGACATGCATCGTTTGTGTACGTCTGATTGTTCTTTCTTACTTTGACTTTCCTTTGTCTCACACTAACACTTTCCTAACAAACTTTTTTTTTCATTTACATCAACAAATAAACAATACGTACAGTAATATGAAGTGCAACAGACATTTTCCGAAGACTTACAAAAAATACACCCAATACTGTATGGTTTACGAAACACATACGAAACACTGTACACATACTTACTGAAACACCGCAAACTTCCTTCGTAGGTTTGACAAATGCAGCAAACATTACACACAGGTAACTAACTGTGACAAACACTAAAAAACACTGTCCACATACTTACTGAAACACCGCAAACTTCCTTCGTAGGTTTGACAAATGCAGCAAACACTCTACACACAGGTAACTAACTGTGACAAACATTCTAGGTACACTTAATGGAATGTGGCAAAATATATCAAAATATCATAGATGGTTATACACTGTTCTATAAAGACAAGGAAAACAGGAGAGGAGGAGGCGTCGCGTTATACGTTAGGGACACATTACAGTGTTGTATTAACAGTAGAATTAAAACTGATAGCAAAACAGAGTCGATATGGGTAGATATTAAGGAAGGATCACAGTCAGTAGTACTGGGAGTAGTGTACAGGCCACCGAACAGTACAAAGGAAATTAACACCTCACTGTGGCAGGAAATTAATAGAACAGGCAGGTACAGTCAGGTATGTGTGCTAGGAAATTTAAATTTTGGGAATATCGACTGAAGCCTGGTGGTGGGTAACAAGGAAGCAGAGGAATTTCTTAAGGTATTTCAGGATAAATTTTTAAAAAAGGTAGTCGTAGAACACACAAGGGGGAACAGTATTCCAGATTTAATTCTTACTAAAAGGGAGGAAGCAGTCACGCAGGTAGAGGTTGGAGGACAACTAGGTAACAGTGACCATTAAGAAATTAGGTACAATTTAAAATGGGAGGAAACTTTTAGAAGCAAAAACACTAGTAAAATACCTGACTTTAGGAGAGCAGATTTTGAAGAATCAAAAAGGTACCTCCAAGGAATTGACTGGCAACGGATGCAGGGTGAGGTCAGGTCCGGGACGGAGTTGAGAGAGATAAGGCAAGATAAGAGAGGTGAGGTGAGGCGTGAGGGTGTAGGACAAGAGGAGGGAAGATGTGTCCGGAAGGGGCGTAGGAGAGAGAGCGAGAGAGAGGCGGGGATAGGTGTGAGTATGTTGGAGGGTCAGGTCATGCTGAAATGGGAGAGGTGAGGTCGAGGTGAGTAGATGAGGGAGTGGAGAGGATGGAAGGGGCCGAGATGAGGGAATTAGGTGCAGAAAATGTAGATGAGTTGTATAAATATTTCGTAGATAAACTGCATACAGGTCAGTTAGCAAACATCCCGAATACAGCAATAAGATCACAGAAAATGACCCTAAATGGATGACTGCTAGGTTAAAACATTATATAGGGCGGAAGAGAAGTATATATATAAGAGATTAAGGGCAGGTGAAAAAGTTTTAAGGCCACAATATAATGAATTAGTTAGAACAGTCAGGAGGTTAACGAGGAAAGCTAAGGGCAATTATGAATTAAAGGTAGCCAGCCAGGCGAAGACGGACCCCAAGGAATTTTATCAGGTATACAGGACGAAGAATAAGGATACTGTAGGTCCATTAAAGGCAGCAGATGGGGAGCTGGTTAGTTCTGGGGAGGAGGTTAGCAAAATTGTGAATAAGTATTTTTTAACTGTCTTCACCCAGGAAAACATGCAGGATATGCCAGATAGTGAACAGGTGTTTAGAGCAGATGAGAATGAGAAGCTGACAGATATTTCCATAACTAGGGATATAGTGGAACAGGAGCTAGATAAACTAAAAAGTTCAAGACACCAGGACCACATGAAATATATCCCAGAGTACTTAAGGAATGCAAAGAGGTTATTAGTGAGCCGTTAGTTTCTGTCTTTAGGAAATCACCTGAGTCAGATGAGGTACCAGTAATGTGGAGGCAGGCTAATGTAGTACCAATCTTTAAGAAAGGAGATAAAACTTTAGCGTCTAATTATAGACCTGTCAGCTTAACTTCAGTTTTGGGTAAATTATTGGAGTCAATAATAGCAAGGAACATTAGGGAACATTTAGACAATTAGAATCAGTGCATAACTTGATAAATCAGTCACAGCATGGCTTCACAAAGGGAAAGTCTTGCCTGACAAACTTGTTAAGTTTTTACAGTAGAGTGTACGAGGCAGTAGATAATGGTGATAGTAGATTAGATAATGGTGACAGGTAGATTAATTAGGTCAGAATCGGATGCCATCGCCTTGCAGGCAGATTTCAATAGGATGAAAGAATGGACGGAGAGATGGCAAAGGCAGTTTAATATCAACAAATGCAAAGTAGGTAGAGGAAACCCACACAATAGGTACACATTAAACAACCAAACTCTGGTAGGTACAGGGTACGAGAAAGATTTTGGAGTTATGAATTCCGTCTAGGAAAACAATGCATAAAGGCCAGAAACAGGGCAAATAGGGTACTAGGATTCATTTTTAGGAGTGTTAAAAGTAGAAGGCCGGAAGTAATATTAAAGTTATACTTGGCGCTGGTCAGACCTCATCTAGACTACGCTGTGCAGTTCTGGTCCCCACATTACAGGAAATATATAGGTCTATTAGAATCAGTACAGAGGAGAATGACTAAAAGGATACAAGGGATGAGGAGTATTCCTTACGAGGCGAGATTGAAGTTGTTAAATTTACATTCTTCAGAGAGACGTAGGTTAAGAGGGGACCTGATAGAGGTCTTTAAGTGGTATAAGGGTTATAACAAGGGGGATGTAAGTAAAATTCTTAGAATCAGCAACCAGGATAGAACAAGAAATAGCGGGTTCAAGCTTGAAAGATTTAGGTTTAGGAAAGAAATAGCAAGAAATTGGTTCTCAAATAGAGTGGTAGATGAGTGGACCGGACTCAGTAATAATGTTGTTAGTGCTAGGACATTAGGGAGCTTTAAGAGAAAATTAGACGGGTTTATGGATTGGGATGATAGGTGGAAATAGGTAGGTATATTTCATACAGGGACTGCCACGTGTAAGCCTGGTCGCTTCTTGCAGCTTCCCTTATTTCTTATGTTCTTATGTTCTAATATCCATGCACTTGATAGAATAAGGCAAACATTTTCCGTAGACCTAATGAAAAGTGACGAATAATATCTGTAGATTTAAGAGAATGTGGCCAATGTCAAGTGTACACTTGATGAAATGCTGCAAACACTCTCCGTGGACTTAACAAACTCCGGCTAAAAGTCTCGGTACAGTCAATGACAGAGGCCAGATATTCTCTCTAGCTTTTAAGAAATACGGCAAATGTTTTCTATACACTTCATTTTCATAAACTTAATGTTCAGTGCCTCAAAAACTCAATTCCTCCATCTATCAACTCAACACAACCTTCCAGACAACTATCCCCTCTTCTTCAATGACACTCAACTGTCTCCCTCTTCTACACTGAACATCCTCGGTCTGCCCTTTACTTATGATCTGAACTGGAAACTTCACATCTCATCTCAAGCTAAACACGCTTCTATTAATGTGTTTAGACACTTTAACAGAAACATAAGTATAAAAGATTTATCATTCTTTTCCTTTTCCCTCTTTCGGTGGAAGAAGACAACAATAAAAACCCAAATAAAACCTCGCATTAATTCAATTTTGGCCAGCTACTCCAAGCAAAAGGAAAAAATGACTTCTCATATACAGTGAAACTTTATATATATATATATATATATATATATATATATATATATATATATATATATATATATATATATATATATATATATATATATATATATATATATATATATATATATATATATATATATATATATATATATATATATATATATATATATATATATATATATATATATATATATATTCAGACGTGGGCATGATCATGATCACTAATCAAAAAATCATAATCGTTGGCTGTGATTACGTAATCATAATCAAATCATAATCATATTTTCCTTGATAATAATCATTGACTAAAATTTGATTATTTTGATTATTTTTTTTGTAATTTCCATCAAGCACTTCGCTTTCAAATCCAAGTATGTTAGGAAAGCTTAGCACCATCTCATGTTTTACTTGCTTGTCTCTCATGATGTACGAGTATCAGCCAAATGCACACAAAGCCTATACGTGTTTCAGCAGACTTCAAATGCACTACTGGTAAAAATGATTCCCGCCAGGCTGGTGTGGGAGTGCACAGCCACACGGTTAATTATGAAACATGTTGTCTGTTGTCTGTCAGTGTGTGTGTGTGTGTGTGTGTGTGTGTGTGTGTGTGTGTGTGTGTGTGTGTGTTGTTGTTGTTGTTGTACTGTATCACCCAACACATTTGTACATGCATATGCTGCTGGCTATGTACTGTAAGGCAAACAACACGTTTGTACATGCACACGCTGCTGGCTTATTTAAGGCAGACAGCTGGTACACTCATCACTCCACTCCACTCCTCAACAAGTACATCTCTAGATCATCATGGGGAAACCAATACTGGATCAGTATTAAGAGAGTCTTAACGAGGCAGAAATCAAAGTTTGCGCTCTCTAGAGAGATTGTGAGACAGACAGAGATGTTTCGCTCGTAACATTGCATATATAATAGCTAACTGGCAGCTCAAGACGCACGGGACGTAAACCACTGAAGATAGTCGGAATGCTTACTGAAATTATATAATTACGAATATTTACAAATAAAGCATTTCAATATGTAACAGGAACAAAATTACAAATAAATCTTGCTACATCTTAATTTATCTGTAGAGTAAAACATACAAATAAAAGATATATTTGAATCCTGATGTGAGCAGCAACATGCTAGACCAAACTGTTATCTGTACTCCTCAACAACCAAACTCCCCCACCGTGCCACTCATTTTGAATAGTGAAACAGAAAAGCAGTAGCAAAAACAACCAACAGTCATTGACATTGTCCTAGTGTGCCGCCGCCATTATCTGTTAACCAGACCGTTGCTTCATAATGAAAAGTGTTTTTCTTTCTTAATGCAATGCCATATATATGTGTGTGTATATTACACCAAAAAAATAACAATACAAATAGCAAGAAAACTCACTCCCCCCCTCCCCTCAGGCTTCACGATAAATTTTCATATATATATATATATATATATATATATATATATATATATATATATATATATATATATATATATATATATATATATATATATATATATATATATATATATATATATATATAATTACCGCAATGTATTGAGTTGTTTCTACTTTGAGAAACCTCATCCAGATGTGAAGGTGGATATCAACGTGGAGGCAGTAACAACAGCAGCTGGTGGAGCCCTTGTTCCAATAACTGACTTTGGGATATCTATTACAAGGAAAAAATGGTGCAATAGTGATCGCCGCCAAAAGGAAATGGACAAGTTACTCCTTCGCTTCATTGCCGGCTCTCTCCAACCTCTTTCAAGGGTTGAGGATGCTAACTTTCAAGCTCTTCTTAACAAGGCCCAGCCCAGCTACAGCAGCCCAAGCCGCAAGGAGCTCAGCAGCAAGCTTCTTCCTTCGCAAACCCAACAACTACAGGAACATCTCAATAAGAAGTTTTCTTCTGTTGGTTACGTCTGTGTTACAGTTGGCCTTTGGACAAACAGACAGATGCGGTCGTACATTGGGATCTGTCACAACTATCACAGACACACAAGTCAAAGATGATTACTACTCTCAAAAGCTCCATCAAGAAAACAACACTGAAGATCTATGAAGACAAAGCGATGTTTCAGCTGGCTTCACTCCTAGACCCACGCTTCAACATGGACTGGTGCCCACCACAACAAGTCATGTTCATCACATCCCTACTGAAGTCTAAAGTACATGAAATTATGTCCACTGCCACTGAAGAAAAGGGTTCCCTTCAAGAAAATAAGGAGGCCCCTACAAAGAAGTGCAGGCTGTTCAGATTCATGACACCATCAGCATCAACGAGCTCTTCCCTCTGTACATTAACATCAACTTTATCACAAGTACAATCCTACCTGAGTCAGCCAACAACAGAGGATGACAGTGACCCCCTTCTCTTCTGGGAACAGAATCAGTCACCATTACCTCAACTAGCTATACTGGCTCTCCGATATCTGTGTATCCCACCATCATCAGCTCCAGTTGAGACACTTTTCTCTCTTGCTGGGAAAGTCTTTCGTCCTGAACGATGCACAATGACCGATGTTCGCTTTGAGGAGTTGATGTTTATCAAGTGTAACCAACACTTACTAAATTACACATTACATGACAAATAATTTAGCCTATAAGAAATCATGTGTATAACAAGTTCTATATTTTTCAAAGAGAAATACTTTGTTTTCATTATTGCTGTGAAAGCCTGTGATCATGATTTGAAATAAATTCATAGAAGTAATGTATTATGTACTGTAAAGCAAAGACAAATAAAACCTCTTGCACACTATGTATGTTTTTAATACCATCAGTTAGTAAGTGATTCAAACGGTTATGTTACTGTGTTCAAATATGGAACAGTGCACCTAATACATGTAGTTTGCTACCTGTTTAGGCATTGTACTTAATCATTGCTAATCATTATCTTTTTATAAATAATCACAGCGAGATGTGATTCCAATCATAATCTAATACAAATCATGCACAAAAAGACAAAAAAAAAAAAAAATAATCGTAATTAAAAATTACAAAAGTAAACTAATCATCATTTAATCACAATCAAAATAGTATTCCACACCATAATCAAAATCAAATCATAATCATTTTTTAAAATCATGCCCATGTCTGGCAGGTGTGGGATGAGCTTCCTCACTGAATATTAGTAGTGAGGTTTGTGTAGGATGTGATTTATCATTGAGTATTAAATATGTGAAGTGATTTGAATCGAAGTGTAATGTGAAGTGTTCCAGATATTTCATGGAATCAATTTGAGGGGAGATGAAACAATTCTCGTAGTTTTTCGTTGTTGTTGGAAGTCGTCTATGGTCGTCTGAGTGTAAATATATATCAATAATACAAATTAAGTAAAAATTATGAAAACTTAAACGCGTTCCCTTGAACCCACAAAAGCCAGTCTTAGAACGCCAGCAAGATCGTGCAACATAGCAACGTGGCACTGGTGGCATTGGTGAGATTTATATTGTAAAGAATAATGTTGCAAAGATGATAGTGCATAGATTGACATTGCAAAGACAGATATTATCAGACTGATATTGCAGAATTTAGGATATTGCAAGAATAGGATGTGACAAATGTGACATGAGAGCTGTAATGATTTGTTGCAATTGATGTTGTAATTACTTGTTGTTGAGTTGCCTGCGAAATTTGGTGTTATACTGAAAAAATTTGTGAAAATTTTGAGTACTAAAGAAAATTTATGATAAAAGCAATAAAGTTATTCATTCTGCGTCTGTGTTACTCGCAAGTTGTCATCATACAAGCTCTCACCCCCATACTTTTTGTGGCTACCTTACCTGATTGCTTAAACCGTCTTGCTCTGATTAAAAACCATCTTGAAATATGTTCGGTGAGTTATATTGCTTGTGTGAGAAGGGAATTATGACCTCTTGTAATGGTCATCAGTTACTTGTTTCACCAGCGGCACACAAACAAATAGAGGGAGAAACACACAGGGAAACACACATATCAAGACAATAAAAATGTGCAGCATCTCATAGGTGTTGTCATCATAATCGGTATAAGAATGGCAATATTGTTGACTTCTAGACGGTAGTGATATATTAGTAGCTACTCGTAGATTGACCCACGGCAGGCAACACAGGAGCTACAGAGTTGTATAGGAGAAGATGGTAATGATAAGATTTCATTATAAAACACCTAATCCTACAAATGGCAGATTCTGTTTGATGCCGAAAAATTAGTTGTTTAGAAACGTAAAGGAGAGGACTTACTAAGCAGAAATTTACAGAGAGAAGCAAGTGCGAGAAGACGATAAAATTAATGAAGGAAACATACGAGCCGAAAAATTAATATATAAGTAGTAGCTTTGATACAGAAGCGAGTGACTGAAATAAGGTTGAAAATTTCTGAAGGATGGTACAAACTTGTATCATCATGAATAAAAAACTATAAAAATAAATAAATAAATAAAAAAAAAACAAGAAACGAGTTGTCCTCACAGCTGATGTGAGTACTTGATTTATAGAAAATGATGGTCTATGAAAATTGACATTGTTTGATATTTAGAAAATTGATAGTGGCAATGGTTAGTGATAAATGTAATGCAAGAAATATGTGAATTATATTGTTTAATAAGAGTCATGTTGAAACCCGAGATAAACGCGGAAGCGTATGTGTGATGTCCAGGCCTAAATAAGCCATAAATAGACTGGGTTGATAAGGCAACTGGAAATAAAAGCAAATGCTTGGAGTGAAGGCAAAAGAAATTTTTCGGTCTAGCATTAAGAAAACGCTCAGCCACGTAGTAAGACAGATCAAGGGGAGAATTAGGATATTGAAATCACTGTAAAATACTGTGAGAGGTCATCGAGTGGGATAACACTAATGGAACAGTGCTAGCTTAGCTCATGCAACAGAAGGATTGTTAGCTAGACCTCACCTCAGTGACGAAATGCGAGTCTGATGAGGAGATAGTTCAAGTTACCACTACAGCTTCTACTTATGTTTTTTTTTATAAATTACAAAATTGCAGCTAAATTGAGTAAAAAGAGGAATTTAAGCATATAGTAAAAAAAAAAGTATGGAAAGGCAAATAGATGTTAATGAAATGAATTCATAACTGTATATTCACAAAAAGTAGTAAACAAGTGACTGTACTGAAAGACGATGACATGCTGATTTGCCCTCTTGCAAAGTACAATGATATGTGATAAAAAATATTTATTGATATCGCGAGGAAAGGAGTGGGTTTTCAAAATAATAATGAGATAAGGTTGAAGACGTCTTAAAAGCGTGAGTTCGAGTGTGAAAATTAGATGTCAATAAATAGCGAGAATTGTCTATGTTAGAGTAGTTAAGAATGGGCACTGGAACAACTTTTGCAACCTGTGTAGCTCACACTCCAAATAAATACACAGTAAATTCGGCGATAACGATTTGCGGAGGATTGTGAGGATTATGGAAAAGCATCCTGATAAGTTAAGACATTGGTCAGAGTCTTAGATAACGCAGTACTATAATGATGCTCTACAAACTTCGTGTTGTTTGATAAATTGAAATTAGAAGTGTTTTACATAAAGGATAATGCAAGTGCATAATGCTGAAGCACACTAGTGCACCACTGAGAAAGCCCTCTGTTTCCTTGATATTAATAACAATTTCAATAAACAGAATGCTGTGTTGGGTAACAGGTTGTTTTTCACGAAACTAGAGACTCCTGTAGTGGGTAGTGTCTACATTTAGATGGAAAATATAGCATATCAAAGCGACACTGATGGCTGAAGCTGACATCAAGGTGAAGTACATTACCGGGCAAAAAATACATGATATTGTAGCGAGGTTATCATATGTGGATGAGCATAAATAATGGAATATGATGGAGAGATTTCTCATGAAATTCAGAGGAAAGATATAAATTGATGCACGATATATATATATATATATATATATATATATATATATATATATATATATATATATATATATATATATATATATATATATATATATATATATATATATATATGTGGAGATGTGAGATATACACTAAAGAGAAAAAAAATGATGAAAAAAAAATGTATAGAAGCAGTTGACCAAATCATATTTTGAAACAAATGAAATTATTATGCGTTACAGAAATGTGCAAGACAAATCGATGAAAATATAATGAAATTGTTATTAAGAATAATCGATATATAATTGATATATAGAACTGAAGGTGAAAAGGTTAAGAGTTGAGGATATGAATGTAAAATATTGAAGAGGTTAATTATGACAATCAAAAATGAAGTAGGTAAAAAAAATACATATGTGGCTTACTGATGTGATTAACTTAATGGTGAGTATGCACAAGCTGAGTTAGATGAAGTTGAACGTTACGAAATATAACTGTGCATTATTTAGTTCTCGGAAACTGACGCGTCAGATTATGATATATTACCCTTGTATACTCCCAGGTTGTACCTAGCGAGCTTGCACACTTCCTGCTGGCCGAGCAGCATGGCAGTGTTCTTTTTTTTCTTCAGGGAGGAAAGGAAAAAGAGGGAAGGATAATTTTGCAAATCCTATCTGGGGATTAGTCTGTTCAGAAGGTTGGGGGACGCCACAGATGTATCGTTTCGACAAGTATTCAGGTGTGGAAAAGCTTGAGCGTATACATACGCAAGGACTTGCAATTTTGTACAAGTGAGCTCGAAAAAAAAAAAAAAACTCATTTCAAGAAAAAAGAAAAAGAAAAAAACATTGCACGCAACGCACACTCAGATCATTTCATGCATAATTGCTTTAGTGTTGTATATTCATAAAGCAAGGAAGGAAGGAGTTAATATTAAATTTGCAGTTAGTAAGCGATACGCTTAAAGTATTAACAAACGTTCATCTTGAACTAAAAAGTCAAAACTTGCATCTTAAAGTGATTGAGAGAATATAAATGAAATTAAAATATTTGTGTCTATGCATAATGGGAAGTCATTACTTATATGGTTTGAAATAAGTATTGTTGTTCCCTCTACACTTTATTTGAGCGCAGAATGAAATGTTTATTCATCTAAGAGAGTAAAGATAGATGAGTTCACCTAAAGCTGATATGAGTGACTACATTACAAACTTGGGTTGCTACTTACAACTTTTAGAGAGATTCCCGCCTACACCTTTTCATGTCCGCAGGATGAGCTCCCTTCCATTATTTCTTTATAAATTTAAGTGTTTTCTGACTGCATCACACTTCTAGTCATATTGAGAATACTCAGAACTGATTTTCCTGGCTTATGATATAACTGTTGTGGAAAATATGATTAATTGTTGATCTCTCCTCTTACTGGTCAAGATATTCAAAGTTATATTTTGTTTTCTCCACAAATGCTCTATTTTTAAATTCGGAACTTATGAATTCTGGTAACAGGTGCCTTCCCAGTAGTTATGGATGGGTACCTTTGTCTCTACACAATGTAAAGATAACCTGCAGTTCCTGATAAAAGCATCAGCCTGCCGGTACCTGGATTGGTACGTCTGGCTGTTGACAGTGCTGGCTGTTGGGGTCACCCTGACGTTCGTGGGCGTGGGTGAGGGCCGCACCTATGGCTCCCCTGGTTCCGGCAGCATGGAGCGTGCCTTCCAAACCCACACCCTGTACCACTTCCACGGATGAGGGAACGAACATCCAGCCAAGTAACCAGCCGCGGGAGGACGCGCGATCATAAGGAGGGCATGTTGTATCCCAAGAAACAAGAAGAAATGCAACACGTAAGAAGAAAGAAGAATGAAACAAGAATGTAGAAATTGAGAAGAAAAATAAACACGAAAGCAGGTACCAAGAGGCTACCACCACCATTTTTTTTTTTTTTTTATGTACGAAAGATAGATAAGAGACGAGACGTGACCACCGAGGAGAACAAGATGCGGTGAGTCATCACAAGACTAACAGAGCCGCACATTAGCACCAGAATACAAGAAGAGGTGGCTATCACTGAATTAGTATACGAGGAAACCAGAGGTCACCGGAAGCAGATGACGTGGACAACACAGACAGCCGGCACACCATAGGAATCGCCGCCACCTTCTTCCTGATTAGAAAATGCGTTTACCAAAGTTACTTGAGAATGAACCTTATTGAAAGTTAAGGGAAA